>NC_135803.1:53414296-53593393 GCF_964213995.1 Mustelus asterias
TTAGGTGTCTTAGGGAAAGATACCAGCTGGGGAAAATCATTTTCTTGCATTTGTATTGCAATATTTCCAAACTTTGGCTCTGATTCATTTTTCCACATTCAATAAATCATAGAATCATAGAATCCCTACAGTGCAGAAGAGGCCATTCAGCCCATCGAGTCTGCACCGACCACAATCCCACCCAGGCCCTATTCCTATAACCCCACATATTTACCCTGTTAATCCCCCTGATACTAGGATCAATTTAGCATGGCCAATCCACCGAACCCTAAATATGTTTTATTTTTTTATGTTAAAAGCTCATCAGCAGAATCCTGTGAATTTGTTCAGCAACCTTCCCTCACAGTTTCAAAAAAAAGAGCAAAGTTAGGATCTTTCAAGCCAGTTTTCACCCTGGGATCTGACTTATCCAGGACCAGCCAGGATCAAAACACAAGCTAAAATTGACATAAAATGTCTATTTGGGGGGCAGCACGGTGGTACAGTGATTAGCACTACTGCCTCACAGCGCCAGGGACCTGGACTGAATTCCCGGGCTTAGGTCACTGCCTGTGTGAACATAAGAACATAAGAAATAGGAGCAGGAGTAGGCCATCTAGCCCCTCGAGTCTGCCCCGCCATTCAATAAGGTCATGGCTGATCTGAAGTGGATCAGCTCCACTTACCCGCCTGATCCCTATAACCCCTAATTCCTTTATCGATCAGGAATCCATCTATCCGTGATTTAAACATATTCAATGAGGTAGCCTCCACCACTTCAGTGGGCAGAGAATTCCAGAGATTCACCACCCTCTGAGAGAAGAAGTTCCTCCTCAACTCTGTCCTAAACTGACCCCCCTTTATTTTGAGGCTGTGCCCTCTAGTTCTAGTTTCCTTTCTAAGTGGGAAGAATCTCTCCACCTCTACCCTATCCAGCCCCTTCATTATCTGATAGGTCTCTATAAGATCCCCCCTCAGCCTTCTAAATTCCAACTAGTACAAACCCAATCTGCTCAGTCTCTCCTCATAATCAACACCCCTCATCTCTGGTATCAACCTGGTGAACCTTCTCTGCACTCCCTCCAAGGCCAATATATCCTTCCGCAAATAAGGAGAATGTGTGGAGTTCACACATTCTCCGTGTCTGCATGGGTTTCCTCTGGGTGTTCCGGCCTCCTCCCATAGTCCAAAGATGTGTGGGTTATGTGGATTGGCCATACTAAATTGCCCCTTAGTGTCAGGGGAAACTAGCTAGGGTAAATGCATGAGGATATGGGGATAGGGCCTGGGTGGAATTATGGTCAATGCAGACTCAATGGGCCAAATAGCCTCCTTCCGAACTGTAGGATTCTATGAATAATCTATGAAGAATATTACTGTCAAAATGTGTGCATCAGTTGTGTGGTGTTAATACTCAGGATAATCTAAGGCAAAGTAATGACAAGAGTAGGTTAACTTTCTGGGTGTTTTCTGTATTATATGCAGGAGGATGCAAGTCTGCACTTGGATTTCATTGCCGATTATGGATTTTAGGTGGAGGTATCGTATGTTTTTGAATGTTGTAATTTCCAACGACAATGTTAGTCAACAGTGAAGTTCAAACTAGGAAGGTCCCTGAATATTATGGAATTACATAACAATCTGGCTATATCATCATTGTAGCTACAAGATCAGAGCAGGGAATTTATCTAATGAGGGGTTCAATTCCTGAATCCCTAAATTATCTCCGATATCTACAAAGTTCAAGTCAGGAATGTGATTGAATATGCAGCATTCATACAGATGAGTAACAACACTTGAAGAAGCTACACACCACTGAACACAGTGCAACTTGTTCACTTTAAGATCCCCGCAACCCAACTCCGTAGTTGCAGGATGCAAGATCTTTAGAATACAGAACAGCAGTTCACCAAGGTTACCTCTAAACACCTCTTACCCTGCTTCCTCACATTCCCACCAAACAACTCTGCCATCAATAAAAAGAGTTGCAAGATCATGAGGCAACATAGTCTGCAAATTCCACCCCCACAACAAACTCAACCCCCAACCAAACATGCCACTGCCCAAGTTATACTGACTGCTGCAGTTCAAGCAGACCCACCATTAAGGCAACTGGAGATAGGCCTTGTCAACTTCATCCAAATTTGAAAAAGGGTAAACTTTGCTAACACATCACATATTCTGGTAATAAATAAACATCCAAACTGTAAACCCGTCTTTTCTGTTTATAGTCGTTGCCTGAGCTGTGAACTTTGTGTTTTCCAATTTATTTCAGTTTTCTGTTTTTAAAAAAATTTGTGTGGAATAGTATAATTGCCTTTTGATACATGCACCTAGAGGTCAGATCAAAATTGGTTCTCATCATGTCTGTCTTCCACCTGAAAAACATGGGCAACATGGACCAATTTAGGGGTTCAAAATCCCACACCAAATCTACACCTACCTTATGGAAACCGCTGGCTTGGTCAAGGCAACTTTCCTTTCTTCAGAGGCTGCCTAAAATGTTTGATTGGCCCCTTGGCATATGTTGTTGAAAAACGATTTCCATTTATACATATAGCACCTCTCAACCTCAGCGATGGCCCAAAACACTTTCAGCCAATGCTGCACTTTTTGAAGTTTATGACAGCCAATCTATGGCTTTTAAAACTAATCATTAATGGGATGTAGACATTGCTGGATGGACCAGCATTCACTGCCCTTCCCTAATTGCCCCTTGAACTGACTGGCTTGCTAGGCCATGTCAAAGGGCATTTAAGAGTCAACCACATTGTTGTGGATCTGGAACATGCAAGGATGGCAGATTTCCCTCTCTAAAGGACATTAGTAAACCAGATGGGCATTTAATCACAATCAACAATGGTTGATTAGCCTTTAATTCCAGATTTTTTTTATTGAGTTCAAATTTCACCATCGAACCCAGGTCCCTAAAGCATTACCCTGGGTCTCTGGATTATTGGTCCAGTGATTACAAGACTATACCACCACCCCTTCTGCAAAGGTCCCACAAACAGCAATAGGATAATGAGGAGACATTTTGTTTTAGTGTATTAGTTGAAGGTTAACTATTGGCCAAAATGCCTGGGGATAACTCCTTGCTCTTTTATGAAATAGCACCACAGGATCTCTTACACTATTCCGAGAGGGTAAATGGTGCCTTGGTTATTATCTCAGCCAAAAGATGGTGAAGGAATGTAAGTTTAAGGGCAATCCTCCATATTTTAAAAGGACTCAGGAGAAACCTGACAGTTTAAAAGTGGCCAACTCTGGCTGCTGGCTGACAAAACCTCCCAGAAGGCTCGGCAGGACAAACATAACCTGCCTGTGGACTGTGCTAAGGAAAGGTGTGAGCCCCCTGAATATGCAAGTGGCCAGGTGCGGCAGAAAGGCAGACACACCAGTGATCTAATCATCAGAAGGACAAAGGGAGATGGAGACCAGCAGACAAACAGTAAACAGACCGGCAGGGAGACAATGGGCACGGAAATCGGCCCATCCACAGAAGACAAGACGACCCATCCCACTAATGGGATACCGTTCAGGAAGCTCCAGAGGAGCATTAAAAAGACATTAAAATAACGACCAAGGCAGTTCCAGCCTTTTGTGTTTGGATTTGACTCAATTAAACCGAGACTGCCGGTGATCGAAAGCCCCTTTGTCCTTGAAAATCACCTACGGGGCAGGGAAGTTGGTTGTTAAATTGGGCTGAAGTTAAGATCAAGGGAGGCAGACAAGCCAAACCGAGCTCTCTTCCAGAAACGTAAGCTCATGTGCAGAGGTGAAGACCAACAGCAGCCCAGTTTCGACCCTGCACTAACACGTTCGAGCCCATCACAAAGGAACCCCTTTTAGAATTGTGAGTATCTCAGCCAACCTTGTGAAGCTCCCGAGGATAGGATAGAGGTTGAGGCAAGGGGAGGGGTGGTGTATTGTAATTTTAAAGTTCAGTAAACTTGTTTTTAACTGTGTAAAGAAAGATTTTATGTTGTACCCGTTAGCATTTCTCCCATAGTGAAAGTATAAAGTATAAGTTTTATTCATGTGTGGCGGGGTATTGGAGAGGTTGATTCTATTGTTAAATAAATCACTAAGTTTTGAAACTCGTTTGGAGTTCATCTTGCCTCTTGTTCCCTCATCAGCGCACTCTGGCGAGGTCACAGTTTCAATATCCCTTACCATAAATCCAGAGTCTGGAACCAAGGGTGATCTGAGCGATTCGGACCCACTCACTCAAGGGAGACTGCTGGTCAGGAGATAAAGAACAGAGTCTCTCTGTTCTCTCTCTTGGAGACCTACTCGAGTGGAGTGGGTGCAGGGTGACCGTTGTCCCACTGACAAGGGAGAGAATCACTCAGGCCTTGGTGGCGGTTTTGGGATGGCTTTGTGATATAAGTATCAGGTTACCGGTCAGGTATAAACGGTGAGCCTGGTTCAGCGCTCTCTCCTGCGGAGTTGCCCCAGTGCAGCATTCCCCGGCCTTTGAAATTTCAAGGCCTGTAAGAGAGAGACACTCGCAGCTATCGGCAGACCCCCAAATACCGGCCTGTAAGTGGAGTAAAGAGAAAGATCCCACTACAATGGCAACCGCGACAGGACTCCGGTGGTCTGGGATATGTGACTTGCCAGAGGGGGTGAGAGAAGGAAGCAAGATGGAGGAGATAATCTCCTCTTATCTATTTAAAAAAATCAACCTTACCAAAAAATGGGTGATAGCGCTCACAACAGCGGAGCAGCCCGAAGCGGCTGCCGCGGAGTGGACAGAGAGCAAGGGTTATAATAAGGGACAGGAAAAGGCAGTTTGGCTGGCGTGCTTATTCCAGCAGGTAGCCAAAATGGAGAGACGTATTGCCATTTTGGAAGAGCAACTTGGAGAAGCAAGGACCAGCGCAGGGGAAGGCGCTAAAGCAGAGGAACAGCTATATGATGAGCTTTGTGAGGCCAGGCAGTGTATCCTGCAGGCAAATGAGTCACAGAGAAACACCCAGGAGTTTCTCCAATGCCAGGCTGTAGAGGGAGCAGAATGCCCAGGAACTCCTGGCTCAGAGTACACTGAGGTACAGGGAGCTGGAGGGAAGGTTCAGGGACATTCAGGCAGCATACAGGGTAGCCTGTGACGAGCAGGGGGACAGTGATCATGGGCCGTGTCAGGAAAGGATAGGAGAGCTGAAGGAGGCTCTGTCCAAAGTTAGGGGATGGGCGTACCTGGTAGGACCAGGAGGGTCCCCTGGGGGCAGAGAGCTTCCCACAGCAGACAATTTCCCAAGGGCGAAGGGGAATAGACCGCCTCCAGAAGTGCCGGTAATGTGTCCGGGCCGGCAGGTGGGGTTTGGGCTGTCCAGGGAGGGACGGGCCCTCGGGGGGTCGGGAGAACACCCCCAGTTAGCGGCGTCTCCATCGTGTGTAGCACACCACGAGGCGGTGGGGCTACCGATCATGGTGGGAGAGCCGGAGGCCGTAGTGTTAGAGGGGCAGCAGCCCCAGGGAGGGCAGATGTGCCCGGTAAGGCAGTGCAAGTATGGTCCCCCAGTGGGACAGGCAGATAGGGGACCGATAGAGAGCGATATAATATTTCCCCATGGGGCACACGTGCTCAGGGGGATGGTGACCCATATTCCAAGGTTGGCCAGGGCGTGAGACCCGTCATTACATTTTATGGAGGTGCAGCAGGCAGCTGACATAAACGACTGTGATGAGGTGGAAAGGGTAAAACTATTACTGATGACCCTAGACTCATATCTATGTAAGGCAGTGACCTTCAGGGAAGGGGGAAGAGCTGCAACATGGGTAGCAGCACAGACAGTGGTTTTGGAGGCCATGGGGTTAAACCAGGGTAGTCCCTTCACGAGGGTGTGGGAGACAAAGCAGCAAGTCGCAGAGTCCCTGGGCATGTTCGCAGACAGGCTGTGGACGGTGTATGAGGAAACGTGTGGAACTCCTTTAGACAGGCAGAATTTGGATGAGAGAACAGCCCACTGGCTGAAAACACTGGTAGCAAACTGTCTCCTGCGAGTTAGGGCAAAGGCCGAGCATTGGTTCGACCCAACAGACCCAAACCTTAATGAGGCGGAGGTAATTAGAAAACTCACCCTTGCATACCGCAACGGGGAGAAGGGTGAGGAGAAGCCCTCTCAGGGCAAGGTGCACGAAATTGCACCGGCACCCCTCAAGAGGAGGGAGTGGAAGGAGGAAGGCAGTCGGATTTCAGACAAGAGACCGGTGTGCTACGGGTGTGGGAAGCCCGGGCACTACAGGAGGGAGTGTAGAAACCCGAATAGGTCAGTGGAGGGAAGGGCCCCGGTAGCAGCCAACCCTGGGTGTCCCTGGGCAGGGGACTATAGATGTTAAAGATCTGTTGGCATATTTACAATCCAAAGCAGCAGAACCCGGACAGGTGGCCATGGCAACTGGCCAGAGAGCACCCGTGTCCGTACCCCAAGCACCCCTATGACTACCAACGAAGCAGCCCACCTTTTTATGCCCACTAGAGTATGGCCCATGCGGGAGACCCTGGGTCAGGATGAGGGTCCAGGATGTAGTCGGGAGTTACCTGCTGGACACAGGTGCTTCCAGTACTATTGTCCACACGGACAACCCTCGAACATCCCCCCTATCCAGCGGGGCGCCCTACAGTCTTGTCGGCTTTACGGGGAACGAGAAGGTTGTTTTTTTTCTTGTATCCTTTGTCCATCAGGTTACGGACGCTCCAGGCGCAGTGGAAATGCGTCCTGATGAGCTGGGAACAAGAGGGTAAAGGGATTTTAGGCACCGATTTTATAGTGGCACACCAGGTCCTGGTGGATCTGAGAAACCACTGTCTGTGGGGTATAACAGGGGAGGGGGCTGGGAAGGAGGTCATGGTGATAGAGGAAGCACACAAGAAGGGGGCCCTGTGTGTGGTAAAGCCCAAGGAGGGGTATGATTTAGAGGCCCTAGTACGAAATACCCCGGAGGAATATCAAGGGTATGTAAAAGGAAATCTAGCCGCCTTCGCGACCCATAAGCATGATTGTGGGAGGGTCACCGGGACAGAGGTAAGGATAGACGGGGATCCCATTTCCCGACCCCAAAAACAGTATAACTTCCCCCGGGAAGCGGAGGCCGATTTAGAAATCGCCCTAAGTTCGCTGGCCAGGCAAGGCATTTTGAGGCCAATCGCCACCCACGTGAACTCGCCACTCTGGCCAGTAAGGAAGCCAGATAATTCATGGCGGGCGACTGTGGATTATAGAGTCATAGAGTCATAGAGGTTTACAGCATGGAAACAGGCCCTTCGGCCCAACTTGTCCATGCTTCCCTTTTTTAAAAAAAAACCCTAAACTAATCCCAATTGCCCGCATTTGGCCCATATCTCTCTATACCCATCGTACCCATGTAACTATCTAAATGCTTTTTAAAATATAAAATTGTACCCGCCTCTACTACTACCTCTGGCAGCTTGTTCCAGACACTCACCACCCTCTGTGTGAAAAAATTGCCCCTCTGGACACTCTTGTATATAATAGGGTGACGTGTGTGTGTGTGTGTGTGTGTGTGTGTTGTGATGCTTCTGTTACCAAATAGCCTGCTAACATTCACTGTCTATGTTCATTCTTGATTAATTCAGGAGGCTCTGCGGTGGGGGGGAAAATCAAAGAAACTAATATGATAGGAGAAACAACTTAGAAAAAGCAAAACAAGAAGATGGAACACAGGGGAGCCTGGATTAAAGATGATGATGTTACAGGTTAATCAGCAAATGCTGTGACTGAGAGGAGCTGTGCATCAGAAATGGGGGCTTCAGCTCACTATGACCTTACAGGGTCCTCAATAAAAACATTCCGGCTTGTGCCCCAATGGTGGCAGCCGTAGCAGACCTGTTAGGAGAGATCCCAGCGTCAGGATCTGTATTTACAGTGCTGGACATTTCTAACGGCTTCTGGTCCATCCCAGTCAGGCAGGAGGACCAATATAAGTTTGCGTTTACGTTTAAGCGGCAGCAGTATACGTGGAGCTGCCTCCCACAAGGGTTCCACAACAGCCCCAGCATTTTCCACCAATGCATGACGGAATGTCTGAAAGGATTTAGTGAGCCCCACAGACTCATCCAGTATGTGGATGACATTTTACTGTTTACGGACAGTAGTGAGGAACCTGGCCCCTGGTCGACGAGCTGTTGGAGTTGCTCTGTAGGAGCGAGTTGAAAGTCAACCCAAAGAAAGCACAGATCGGGTTGCGGGAGATCAAGTTCCTGGGATTGACCGTTAGGGCCAGGGAAAGGGGGGTAGATGCGGCAAGAAGGCAAACAGTACAGGAACTCCCAGTCCCTGCGGACATCAAAGGGGTTAGGTCCTTTTTGGGAATCACAGGCTACTGCCGTGATTTCATTGAGGACTATGCCACAACCGCAGCACGTTTGCTCAGGCTGCTACGTAAGGGGGTAGAGTGGGAATGGGATGAGAAATGAGAGTCTGCATTCGTCCGACTTAAACAGGACTTGCAGAAGGCCACAGCTCTGGGAGCCATTGACCCCAGGGGGGAGTTTTTCCTGGAGGTGGCCGCAGGCAGTGATGGCCTGAGCGCGGTGCTCCTCCAGGAATGGCACGGCAAGCTGAGGCCGGTAGTTTATTCCTCCCGGGTCCTCACGGAAGTAGAAAGGTCGTACTCTAACTGTGAGCAGCACCTGCTAGCCACATACTGGGCAGTGAAGAAGGTGCAAGTTTTTTATTAGAATGTCCCCCATCACTCTCCTGACCCACCATACCCTGACCCAAATGCTGTTGGATGGCCGGATTAAGGACGGCAGGGTGAGCAGCTCTAGGATCACCCGATGGACCCTTCTCCTTTCCTAAATGGCTTTACGGGTGAAGGGGCTAAGTGAGCCGCAGCTCGCAGCCAACTTGGTGTATCCTGGGGAGCCGCACCATTGTTCGGTAGAGGGGGTATGGGAGGTAGAATTTGGCTTTCGGGCAGGGTTGCACCCCACGGGTAGGGAGATATATGTGGACGAGTCCAGTACCGTATCTGAGGGCACCAGGCTCACGGGTTGCGGGATCTGGGACCGGAGGCAGAGATAGCCCTGGCCCTTAAACTCCCGCATACTCTAAATGGCCGCAGTGATGTATGTGGTGACCCACCCTGAACGTTTCCCCACTCCATACACCATATGTTCGGACAGCATGTTTACCTGCAACTTGTGTCCAGAATATCTGGCCATCTGGTCACGCCGAGGGTACACGTCTTCGGACGGGAAGCCCCTTACCACAAGGCCTCTGCTCAAGAGGATCGTGGCTGCCATAGGGAAGGGCGGGGATAGGTATATCCACAAGGTAAAAGCCCACTCCAAAACGGAGCTACGGTGTGAGGGGAACCGAAAGGCAGATCTCCTGGCGAAAGAGGGAGCCAGGAATGGGGTAACGTGGGACGCCTACGAGGAAGGACAGGTTGCAGCAGCCAGAGGGCAGCCTCAAAGAGGGAGTACAGGATTGGCTTTGGCCCCAGATCTGGCCACAGTCCAGGCACAGGACCCCATTCTCAAGGCTGCCTCAGCAGCCATTTGCAGGCAGGAGAGAGTAGAGGGACCGTGTGGGGATAAAGACATGTCAGTAAAAGAAGGCATGCTCTTTAAGGGAGACCAATAGGTAGTGCCTTCCCAGCACAGGAGGGAATTTATGGAAATAGCCCATGAGAGTCCCGGAGCGGGACACCCCGGACCAGAGACCACCTGGCAGCGAGTAGAGAGGGTAGGATGGTGGCCTGGTCTCCGGGAGGACGTTCGCAACTTCGGCACGAACTGTTTGGTTTGTGCAACCAACAGCCCCAATCCCCAGAAGAGGAAGGTTTCACTGGGACACATCCGAAGGGTGGAAGGGCCATGGCAGTCGGTACAAGTCGACATTATCGGACCCCTTCCCTCCGCCTCAGGGAGATACAAGTACTGTCTGGTACTGGTAGACATGCTCTCCAAGTGGGTGGAAGCTTTCCCGTGTTGGACAGCCACCGCTGTAGACACGGCCAAAATCCTAGTCAGGGAGATATTTTCTATATGGGGACTCCCACAGTTCGTGGAGTCCGACCAAGGGAGTCACTTCACGGGGCAAGTGATGCAGGCGACCCTCAAGGTCCTGGGCATCAAGGCCAAGTGGCATGTGGCCTATAACCCCCAGTCCTCGGGCCCCGTAGAAAGACTAAACCAGACCATCAAGGAGAGGTTACGGAAAGAGACCGGCGACTCTCCCAACCGGTGGGTGGAAGTTCTGCCCTTGGTACTCATGGGGATCTGAGCTAGCCAGTCTAGGAGCACGGGGTACTCTCCACATGAATTCATGACCGGTCGGGTCATGAGGACCCCGATACATGTCATGGTGCCTGTCCTGACAGAGGGACAGCTCAGGGAGGTAAATAGGGACAAGTTTGCCAAAAAGCTGTTAGAGCAGCTTAAGCAGGTGCACTGGCAGGCAGCCAGTAACATGGGGGCCCAGCACCGCAGGAACAGACTGCTGCTGGAGCCCCGCATAAATCACGAGTGGGCCATAGGGGACCAGGTGATGGTCCGCAATTTTGCAAGGGTAGGGACATTTGAACCCTTGTAAGCTGGCCCATATAGTATTGTAGATAAAGCCAGCCCCAGGGTATACGCTGTCCAGCTCCCCCGCAGAATCAAGTGGTTCCATGTGAACCAGTGCAAACTGTTCAACCCCGCTAGGGCAGGCAAGAGCACAAGGGGGCCGAGAGCTAGGGAGTTGACAGGTGAACAGGCCCCAGTGAATGTAGGGACGGTAGGGGAGATGACCGACCCCCCCCCGTTAGTCAGCCTGTTGCAACGTGCTGTCCCTGCCCAACAGTACAAGAGGTAGTGTCCACCATGAGGCCAACGGTGATACAGGCACCCAGCCCGTGCTGTAAGGGAAATTCCGAGCACCCGCTCACAGGTCAGGCGAACTGTCTCAGAGAGGCAGAGGTCATAGAAACCGAGGAAATGGAGGTATCACCTGGAGGTAGCATGGGAACCGCCGGGGGGACTTAGGAGCGGTAGGGTCTCCAAGCCGCCAGTAAGGTGGTCCCCGTTGCACCTAACACCCGGGACCCGGGCCCGAAGTAGAAGGGCCAGGGAAGAGTGTGGTGGGAACAGGGCATGCAGAGTACTGCTGGAGGGAACCCAGTCCCCGCAGGGAGAGTAGAGGGATCCCAGAACCCCCTAGCAGAAGTGGAGACAAGGGGCAGTCAGGCCCGTTGACAGGAGAAAGTGTGGCCCGGGCCCTTGGGCCAAACAGATGGATGGCCCCAGCATAGCGGGGACCAGTTTTGAATTGGCCACCCGGAGACGGGTGGAGTTGTATACAGCATTGTGTTCTGTTTGAGTTTAATTAGTGTTTGTTAGTGTGTAGATTCTTTAAGTGTATGGGATCACAGGAGTGTATAATATGGGAACTTCAGCTGAATCAAATGGACACCAGGCACTAGGACCCTGAGGAGTCGGGCTGTGAAAAACAGGATCACAGCCGGCAATTTTAAAACACATATTACAATTTCAAAGCAGTCGCCGCTACCATCGGCCAAATGGCTCCTTTCCATTTTTTTGATGGATTGCAGGAAGGGTGGATAGCGATGTGAAGGCAAGGAGGTGTTTCTGTTTTGTCTTGCAGATGGGTCGCCCAGCTGTTTGTGTGATGGCGATGATGTGTTTCAGGATGTGCATGGCGCATCGTGGGGACACGAAGGAATCCATGGTGTATGTGTGCTCTGGGGGCAGGGCATCCCTCCTAACGACCGGGCAAGGGAACCCAGTAGCGGTTAGCCAGGCCGGATACTCCCATAAGGGGAGATGGCCTGGATGGCTGGGGTCAAACTCGACCAGGTTCTCCAGCCACAGGAGCTTCACTTACGGGGAAGCATCCGTACCCTGTGCAGAGATACAGGTGGGAACCGACTGGGTTAGGGTGACTGAGGGCAGGCGGGTGTGCTTGGCCTGTGAGGGGAATGTTCCTTTGGGGAAATGGTGGTGGCTCAGGAAACTGAGTCCGGACATGAGGAATCGATCCTCGGACTGGGAAAGACTGGACAATGACACTTACCGGACCATCATGGGGTCACCAGGAGGGATCACTATATGTTGGGAGAAGTGGTGGGCTTACGACCAGGGACTGTATTTGTGCCGATGGGGGTCTGCCAAGGTATGTCCAGTAGGGGCATCGATCACCTTCGTGAGGTGGTGGCAGGACTCCGGAAACGGGATGAATTGAGACTCCCAGGACGGGGATGACAGTGAAAGCTACTGAACGGCTGGTTAAGGTAAAGAAGCCCCTACCCACAGCTCAACCAACCGACCTTCACCACTGTCCGCCCACCACCAAGGGGCCCGGGGATGGGTTAGTACTCGTCCCCACTAAGGTGGTGTTGTTCCATGGGGTACATTACGCTGTGGCCTCTGTTGTCCTAAATTTACCCGAAGCAATCAGCACCTGGCAGCGCTACACCCTTATAACAGCACCTTGAGTCCTTGTCAGCTTCGTGTAGCCTCAGAAGCCTACCCAGTACCGGTGAATTGTGGGAAGTCGAACCATACGATTATGGAGGTGGTCGTGAGAATCCCAGTCACGGGAACTTCGGGACGACCAGCCCCACTATACCGAGTGGAGAATGTGGGAGTCGTTCGGGGGGGGGGGGGGGCAGAGGGTGGGGGTACATGTTCGCTACGGGAAGGTCCCACCCTATGTCATAGTGCGGGAGCAGACTGTGACAGGCATTGGGTTGCCGGAGCCGGGGAGCACAGGTAATCCGGTGTCCCCAGCACATGGACGCCGAGGCTAGGCCTCAGTGTGGGTTCAGGACTGTTGGGGCAGTCTATAAATTGCACCATGGAGGCGATGGCCGCAGGCCATGTCCCTCCACAACTGGCATATACAGGAAGTGGGACGTACTGTGTCACCACCAGTGCCCAGCGGTATCAGCACGGACTATGGCAATAGTGCCCAGTACCGCACAGCAGCTTCTGCTTTAAACCCAGGGCAGAAGTCCATGTGGCACAACAGCGAATATTGCCCATCCCGGAACCTTCCTCGGTTCACCTCAGTACGTGAAAATGTAACAAATTTACAATAATATGTGGCCCATTTTGGGTATGATATTCCCCCAAAGAGAAATTAAAGAAGTTGCTGGCAGCAGTGGAGCTGTCACATAAACACTTCTTCTCCCTGGAGCAAAAGACGCTGGATATCGCCAGGGAAATTGAGAACATTAAATCTGCTAATTGGTGGGACCTGGAGTCCTGGATTGTAGTTCCAGCCTGGGTCTGCATCATTTCCCCTTTACTTATTGTCTGCCAGATGATAATTGTCGTGTACCTGTTGTTCACAAATTGTAAATTTAGAAGACGGAGAAGGACAGCCAAGCTACAACAACTACTGAATCGAGCGGCCAGGCGCAGCCAGAACGAAGTCCTGTTATTGTGACACAGCCGTATCCCATGATCTTTTGTAGTTATGTTCCCTACGTTTTAAGGAACTATTGTTATGTATCAATGCGTGATTTTCTTTCTTGTATGTATACTGTTTTTGTCTGTAATTGATGTGCTTTGAGAGTTTAGTTTAGTGATTAAGGGGACCTTTGGGGTACATAACTTCGCAGGTTGGCAAAGGGGTGGTTACAGTCCTGGAGGCTGGAGGAGTTGCCCATCAACTGTTTTAAATCGATACAGTCCGAGCGAGTCCAGATGTATCGTAGGGGCATCTGTAAGTTTCAGGGCAATCCTCCATATTTTAAAAGGGCTCAGAAGAAACCTGACAGTTTAAAAGTGGCCAACTCTGGCTGCTGGCTGATAAAACCTCCCAGAAGGCTCGGCAGGACAAACATAACCTGCCTGTGGACTGTGCTAAGGAAAGGTGTGAGCCCCCTGAATATGCAAGTGGCCAGGTGCGGCAGAAAGGCAGACACACCAGTGATCTAATCATCAGAAGGACAAAGGGAGATGGAGACCAGCAGACGAACAGTAAACAGGCCAGCAGGGAGACAATGGCCACGGAAATCGGCCCATCCACAGAAGACAAGATGACCCATCCCACTAATGGGATACTATTCAGGAACTCCATAGGAGCATTAAGAAGACATTAAAATAACGACCAACGGGGGTCAAGGCAGTTCCAGCCTTTTGTGTTTGGATTTGACTCAATTAAACCGAGACTGCCGGTGATCGAAAGCCCCTTTGTCCTTGAAAATCACCTACGGGGACAAGGAAGTTGGTTGTTAAATTGGGCTGAAGTTAAGATCAAGGGAGGCAGACAAGCCAAACCGAGCTCTCTTCCAGAAACGCAAGCTCATATGCAGAGGTGAAGACCAACAGCAGCCCAGTTTCGACCCTGCACTAACACGTTCGAGCCCATCACAAAGGAACCCCATTTAGAATTGAGAGTATCCCAGCCAACCTTGTGAAGCTCCCGAGGATAGGATAGAGGTTGAGGCAAGGGGAGGGGTGGTGTATTGTAATTTTAAAGTTCAGTAATCTCGCTTTGTAAAAGATTTTACGTTGTACCTGTTATACTTTATACTATCACTATGGGAGAAATGCTAAGTTTTATTCATGTGTGGTGTGGTATTGGAGAGGTTGATTCTATTGTTAAATAAATCACTAAGTTTTGAAACTCGTTTGGAGTTCGTCTTGCCTCTTGTTCCCTCATCAGCGCACTCTGGCGAGGTCACAGTTTCAATATCCCTTACCATAAATCCAGAGTCTAGAACCGAGGGTGATCTGAGCGATTCGAACCCACTCACTCAAGGGAGACTGCTGGTCAGGAGATAAAGAACAGAGTCTCTCTGTTCTCTCTCTTGGAGAGCTACTCGAGTGGAGTGGGTGCAGAGTGGCCGTTGTCCCACCAACAAGGAAGAGAATCACTGAGGCCTTGGTGGCGGTTTTGGGATGGCTGTGTGACATAAGTATCAGGCTACCGGTCAGGTATAAACGGTGAGCCTGGTTCAGCGCTCTCTCCTGCGGAGTTGCCCCAGTGCAGCATATCCCGGCCTTTGGAATTTCAAGGCCTGTAAGAGAGAGACACTCGCAGCTATTGGCAGACCCCCAAATACCAGCCTGTAAGTGGAGTAAAGAGAAAGATCCTGCTACAAGGAACAAGGGAATGGTGGTGTCCCAAACTGGTTGGATTCATACGTTCCAATGACTGGTGGATCATATTAAACAGCATTTCCCTTTGGTTGCTAAGAATTACACTTAAATCTAACTTAAGGTTATTAGCAGGGATCACAGTGTGGCTTTTAACAGTTAACTGTTCTCTGCTGCATTCTCCATGGCAACACTTTTACCAAAGGCCCACTTGCCAAACGATCAGCACGCTCTTCTCATGCAGGGTAAATTATTTCCCTTTGCTGCTGGTTTATCTTGTGAGCTGTCTTGATGAGTGCAAGAGGAAAAACTTCAATAGTACACCTCTTTTTTCAGCAACTAAGTTCTCTACACCAAACATCTACTTCTGAAATACCTCAAATTTTTCTTTCTTAAAAACTTCAAATGCGATGTTTTTCCTCAAATTGTATCTGCATTTCTGTGGAAAAATCAATAACGAAAAACATATTTACCTGTTTAGTGGCAATCTGGTCCATAGCATTGTATTTTACTATATTGCACACAGTCGCATATGGATTTATTTGAGAAGAATTAAAGTAGCTGTTGTTACAGTCATCGTAATGCTATCAGGTGCCACTGAGTTAAAAAGAATCAAATTAAAGGATTTCTTTGAATGCCAGTAATTACAGCATCTTTGGTGGAAGCTATATAATTTTCTGTAAATCAGTCATTTGGCATTAGTGAATTTGTTTTGCCACTAACTCCCCAGAATGCTTTGAAGTAGTTAGAGATGTTGCTATTAATCGTGAGTATTAATAAATAACATTGGGATGAACTCTATGCAGCCTGCAATAGGGGAGAATGTGGAGTGTGGGGTGACTGAGTTAGGTGGGCGCCAAAATACCAATTTCCCAACAGCAGATTGAGATGCAAAGATTAAGTCAGCGGCGTGTTGGATCTTACATTGGCCTGTGGTGAGTTTTCCTTTGCAATACATTTACATTCTATGAATACTCATTAATGTAAAAGTATTTGAATTATGTCCGACCTACAGGGTCAAGTCAGCAGCACACCAGAACCTTGTGACATTCAGTTCATGTTTGTTCAAAGGTGGCATGCAACAGTCAGCTTCTTGCAGTAGTGTTTGAAATCAGATGATTTTCTTGTTGAACTCTGTGGCATAAGGGAAGTAGGCAGGGAAATGGTAGCTTGGATGGAGACTCAGGACCAACAAGAATGAGTCAGTAGTGAGGGGAGGCAGGGAGTGTGGTTTGAGTCATTGGCATGGAGGAGTGGGAGGGTGGTTCAGAAGGAGGACAGAAGGTGAGGTCAGGGGACATGGAGGAATGGAAGATACAAAGGCCTGGCCTCTGAAATGTGGTCAGTCAAGGTAAGAAACTAAGGGGCCTAAAGGGTGGTGTCAGTATTGTCCGCATGAGAATCCATCTCAAGATGTTGGCAGGCAGAAATCCTCACCTAAACATTTTGATTATCCCACTGAAAGATATCTCAGACAAGTTCTTTACAATGCACAACGTAGGGCCAGCTGATCCTGCAAATTCAGCCAGGTCCCAGAGTGGCAGGTATGTTACAAAATGACCATTCAATAAACAAAATTCAATAAAAACACATGATTTCTTCCACTATAAAGAAATGTGCCTAACTCCTCTGTGACCAACCATGCGTGCTAACCATGAGGTGCTCCAGTATAGTTAGCTCTCTGACTGAGCCTATCCCAACAAATAACAATGATGTACACATGAATAACGTGATGTAATAGGAAATATTTGCAAGTGAAATTTAAATCTGAAAAATCACACTTGGTGCTTCAATGAGTCTATGATAGTGGCAATGGAGTCAAACAGGAAACCCATGACTGTGATAAGCCTCCCTGTTTTTGTCCAGGAGGCTCTTTTATAGCCCGCCCGTATTTGCGGTCTTGTCAGCTGAGGGTGGGTTTCATCACTGAAAAGTTTCCCCCGCTGCTTGATCGTACGCGTCTCATGCACCCTGCCGGTCCTTTAAATTTAACCGGCAAAAAGGAGAACAGAAGTTCTGTAGAAGAGTCACGTGGACTCTAAATGTCAACTCTGTTTCTCTCTCTGCAGATGCTGGCAAATCCGGTGACTTGATCCAGCATTTTCTGTGGCACCCACTTCCTGTGCTGTCGTCGAGAATGGTGCGCCACAGATAAAATTCCACCCATATTTTAAAAAGCTGATAACGTGCAAGAAAGTCAGTCTGACAGGATGGTCAAATTCATTCATAGAATAAGTTGTATATACATGATACATTAATGGTACACATTTCTCAGTTTTGGGCTAGCAGTTATACAAAATGGAACAGTGCATAATTCAAGAGCTATAGTGGTGATCCACAAATACTTTAAAAACTATTCTGTGAAATTGTTATAAAATTAGTAAGTTTAAAGAGAATCTCACAACAAAGTATCCCCTGTAAAAAAAAAACTGTTCAAAATAATTAAAAACATTCTAATATCCTTTTTGTGTTTAAACAGTGACTGTTGCTGACATCATACCGACAATGACTTGGACAAGTTATGGAGCAAATGCAAGTATGAATTGCATTAAGTAATTGAAGGCACTTCAACTTGATGGATCAACTGATATTCATGCAATGGGCAACATCAGTGAATCCCCCACATGACTCAATCTTACATCAAACAAAAATGCAAGTTCAGCAAATGCAAAGAAAGAAATTCCAAACAGATTGCGAGTTCATCATAAATCTTTGAAACAGTTTGATTTTTTTTTCCCCCCCAAGAAAAACAATGCCCTCATGTGGTGCTCCTCTTTAAACCCAGAAAGATGCATTGACTACAGCCGGAATTCTCCAGCTGATGCTGCCAGCGGAATCTTCCGGTCCTACCAATGATGACAGTGGCAAGACCAGAAGATCCCGCTGCCGGCCATTGGCAGGTCACCTCTGCCACAGAGGCGCATAGAAGATCCCATCCCATGTCTACACATCATGGAGATTATGCAAGCTGGCAAAAGATAAATTTTGTTCTAGGCATATTTCAGCAGATTAGAGCTACAGGAAAATTGTGCAGTTTCTGCAATTCTAGATTATATTTAAATTATTCAATGGCCTACAATTTAAAGATAATTTCAAAAATTCTGTACATCCACAGCTCAGGTGGAATTTAGCTTTTTTCCCTACATGATAAATCTTACAATCAGTGCAAGTAAATTGGTAACGTAATTAATAAAACAGATCTTCCTTTAAGAAAAATGACAAAAGGCCTAGATTTTGTTAATCCATAATGTCATCTTCTGCAAGTAAGTAATTGTACTTAACATTAGTTTTTGCCTGCAAACCAGTTTCACAACTAGTTGTCATATGTCAATCTATATGAAAAATTCTTCCTCCACGCCAATTTCATAGGACTGTGGGTGGGCTTCATGTGACTGTTGACAACAATGTGCATGCTTTACCTCAGCATTGGAGATTTGCCATTTTCTGTTTAAAACACTGGTATTCTCGGAAGACATTGCACCTTTCAGTCCAGCACTTACTGTTGGTTTTAATGCAAGGCCTGTAGAACTTAAATTTGGAAGACTAGACTTTAAACCTGTTGAAAATGTGTCTAAAGAACAGAGGTTATCAGAAGATAAGTATGACTTTGTAACTAGGAATCCAGTGTCAACATCAGTTTCTGCATTTTGTAGTCCAGTGTTGGTTTCACATTCAAAGTTCTGGAGCTTTGTAGATGTGTTGTGATAGTACGCAAGATCACAGCGAGATAGTGTTGCTGGACTGCTGCGCTGTGATGAGTAACAGGAGCTGCTTTTGGGCGTGCTGCACAAACTTTCTGAGGTGTTCATTTCAATTCTGTCTAGCGTTCTATGCAAACTGTTTCTTTGTTTTCCTTTTACACATCTTCTCTCTTGTTCATCTTCTGTCAAAGTGGAGATCATCTTGATCTTGCCCTGAGACATTTGGTTGTGGGGCCACTTATCTGAAAGTGCATTTTGATTGCATGGCACAGAACCACATGAGTAATTGCTCAGACCACTATGACCATGCACTTGGGAGGCAGAACAACTTCTGTCCAACTGTTGAACGTTGCCTCTGACCTGTAAGAGGTTTAAAGTCAGATCTTTAAAGAGCATAATGACATTATTAAGCGCTCCAAACTCATTTCATTTTCATTGAGCCTCAATTTAACACAAGATGCAATTACATATTTAAAGCACTACTTAAAAACACTAAACTTTAAATACCAATTTTAAATGTATTTGAGTTACCATAAGGGAAGTTATCTGAGTTGGGTGCTAAACTTGAAGGTACAGAGTATTAAAAGCTGTTATTCCACAAAGGGGCTTTATCTGCTGAAAGAACCATAGAATCCCTGCAGTATCTATGGACTGTGGGAGGAAACCCACGCAGACAAGGGGAGAACATGTAAATTCCACACAGTCACCCAAGGCCGAATAAAACCCAGGTCCTTGGTGCTGTGAGACAGCAGTGCTAACCACTATGCCATTGCACGTTGCAATGTGTTACAAGTGCTCCATTCCCTTTTCAATAACTACTTTTGTATTTGATGAAAGAGTTTACAGATTTAACTATTTTGAAAAATATTTAACAATCTTATTGCAAAGATTACAAGAAGTTTACATTATATTGAACACATTTTGCATGATTAATGATGGCTCTTAAGCAAAGGAAAGTTTGAGCAACAAACTCACTTTATGCTTATACTGCACCGAGTTTAACAGCAATATTCACTCAGTTGCAGTTTACTCTAGGCATTGTGAACCCATACGATCTATACCAAAGTATAAATGCATATTTAAATTATCACAGATTGATAGACAGATATTGCCAGGGTAACGTCTGGGCATTGTGAAGCATCTGTAGCGGGCTGATAGGAAATCAATTTTAGAGTACTGACATTGATGGAACTAATGGAGAGAACTGACAAGAATCTCATATGAAAGCAAATTGTTAACTTGCACTGAATCTTGATAAGACCACATTTGTCAGTATTGTGCATTGTTCTAATCTCCATATTATTAAAAGAATATAGAGGCCTTGATGAAAGTCAAAAGATGATTCCTGAACCGGCCAAATAGGCTGAGGTTCTTTTTTTCTATAAAAGAGAGGAGAGGGGTTGGGTGGCCGGATAGAGGTCTTTAAGATAATCCAAGTGTTTGATAAGGTAGACATGGGAGAAAATATTTCCATTGGTGGGGGAATCCAAACTGGAAATCATAAATATAAAATTGTCACTAATAACCCCAATAGGGAAATTCAGGAGAAATTTCTTTACCCAATAAGGAAGGCGGAATGCATTACCATGAAAATTCATTAAGCAAATAACAGATGCGTGTATGGGATGCAACCAAACACAGTCTATTTGTATAAATGTTGAGAGCTTCTGGCAGTGGGTTTGCAATACCTACTTGAAAAAGGATCTTGTTTCCATCATAGTCTTCAGTTTGCCATCTTGTATTGCTGATGGGGATGCATGGGTTTGGAAGAAGTGGCACCAGCTCTCCAATCGCATGCACTCTGAACTGAAGCACAGCTGACTCTTTCACATCAACAGGAACCCCAAGCGGCAACTGCTTTAAAGAAAGCTGGATACAGAAAGTCTGGGTCGAGAACATGGTGAAACAGCAGAAATCCATTTTCTGTACAGCAGCTTTCTTCTGCAAAATTAACTCATAGAGTTTGACAGCATCTTCAAAGTTTTCATTGCTACAGCACACGGTAACTCGCAAGATCTCAGTGCCATAATGCACTTGTCTGACAGCCCAGATAGGCATGTTGGCATCCAAGGAATAGAAATCCTGGCAACAAATCATATAAGGCAGAATTTTCCCACCTACACTTTCACTGTGATGATAATGCCATGGTGGGCCCTGGAAAAAGTCATGAACTTGTAAAATGCGTTCCTCACCAAAGTCTTCATGCAGGAACAGGATAACAGAGAGAGATGGGTAGCCAGAGTTTTTTCTGTGCTGTGTCTCACAGCGTTTGATTGGCGTTGCCCGCTCAGAAACATGGAACAACTGGATATCTGGGCTGAGCCAATGCAATAGGCAGTCTAAGGTTTTCTGTAATCCTCGAGATTCACCAGGATTTGCAAGCAGATGCACAGTCATCTGGAAAGGGTCTTGACCTTCTTCCAGCAGAAGTTCACCTTAAAAATAGAACAAATGGTGTTAATGTGGTATACATGGACTTTCAGAAGGCATTCAATGCAGTGCTATACAACAGACTTGAGAAAAGTTATGGAATAAAGCTCATGGAATAAAAATGACTATTAAAACGGATACAAAATTGACTAAACAATAGGAAGCAGACAGTAATGGTCAATGGATATTTTTCAGGCTGGAGAAGGTTTGTAGTGGTGTTCCTCAGAGGTTGGTATTGGGACCCTTGGTTTTTCTAATGTATATTAATGATCTTGGTGTGTACGGGACAATTTTAAAGTTTGCTGCTGACACAAAAACTTGTGTTGTAAACTGTGAAGAGGACAGTGTAAAGCTTCAGAAGAACAGACAAGTTGATGGAGTGGGCAGATAGGTGGCAGATGAAGTTCAGTGCAGAAAAATGTCAGCTGATGCAATATGGCAGGAAGAACATGGAGACAAATATAAAATAAGAGGTAAAATTCTTAAAGGGGTGCAGGAGCAGAAGGACCTTCGTGTATATGTGCATAGATTATTGAAGGTGGCAGAACAGGTGAAGAGAGCAGTTAATAGTGCAGGAGAAAGGAGGATATGTTGAACTTATCCAAGTCACTAGTTAAACCTCAGATGGAATATTGTGTACAGTCCTGGATGCCACACCATGGGAAGGATGCGAATGCATTGGAGAGAGTGCAGAAGACATTTACAAGAATGGTTCCAGTGATGAGAAACTTCAATTTTGAGGATAGACTGGAGAGGCTGGGACTGTTTTCCATGGAAATAAGATTAAAAGAAGATTTGATACAGATATTCAAAATCAAGAGGCTGGACAGATAGGGAGAAACTGTTCCCGCTCATAAAAAGATCAAGAATGAGAGGGCACAGATTCAAAGTGATCTGAAAAATTAGCAAACGTAATGTGAAAAAACACTTTTCACATCAATGGTTCGGATCTGGAATGCACTGCCTGGAAGTGTGGTGGTGACAGGTTCAATCAAGGAATTTGAGAATACACTAGATGATTACTTGAATAGAAACAATGTGCAGTGGTATAGGGAAAAGGCAGAGGAATGACATTAATCCGAAATGCTTTTTTGGAGAACCAGTGCTGACAGAATGGGCCAAATGGCCTCCTCCTGTGCTGTAACAATTCTGTGATTCTGAATACCAGAACAAAACAAATAATTAATGTCACAAGCATTAAGCAATTACAGTCAGTATGTAAAATATTTAAAATGCCATACCCTTTAAATAATATTTCCGATAGCGGATTATCTAGAGATTTCAGTTCTTCAATACATACTTGCATACATTCAGTTAATTAAGGAGAACGAACATGGATTTGTAAGAGGCAGATTGCACTTGACTAATAAAATTTCATTTTTTGATTAAATGGAGGAGATTAATGAAGGGAAGACATGGATGTTGTTTATATGGACTTTCAATAAAACCTTTGACAAAGTACTTCAAAAAAGGCTAGTAATAAAATTGAGGCCATGGAATAGGAGAGTCAGTATCAGCTCGGATATTGACTTAGGACAGAAAAAAGAGGTTTGGTAAGTAGCTGTTTTCAGACTAGAGGATTTACTAGAGGACTACAATTTTCTACAATTTAGACAGTGGAGTTTCTCAACGGCAGTGTTAGGAGTACTGCTTTGTTGATATAATTGTAATTTATATATGAGGTTTATAAGATTATGCTGTTTTGGGTCTGTCTCTTTGAATTTAAGGTAAAATAAAGGGGGTCACAAGATCTGTGCTGAAGTCTGCCAGGGTCCAGGAGAGTGTAGCTAGAGGCTGAAAGTCTCAATAATTCACCCTGACAGAATGTAGGTGGAAGCTCACACTGGATTGTAAAGACCAAGTTCGTGAGGAGTTAAAAGCACAGCTGTGCTAGAGGGAGAATCTCCTGTAGTACCATCACTGTCAAGGACAGCTCTGGGGTTAGAAGTCACCAGGTTGGGAAATAAAGAATAGAAGTAAATACTCAGGATGCAAGTATCATTTCAAACTGATTCTGGGAGAATCAGCGTAATGTATACCATTTTTAGCACAACCGTTTTGGTTGTGCTAAAAATAATAAGGTGGTGTTCTGCTCCGTTTAAAGTAATGTTGCCTACAAAGTCAATTTTGGCCAAAGTCAACAAAGTCACAATTGTTTAGTGAACAGTGTTTTTAGTCTTCTGTTATAATAAATTAATTAAAACATGAAATCCTGTGTCATCCTTCCAGGACATTTGATTTCTCCTTGAAAGCTACCAGTCTCTACAAAGATTGTAAAGATGCCTAAATCTGCTGATGATTAAAGCTTGGTGGTATGGCTGACAGCGAGGATGATTCTGACTGACTGAAACTGGACACAGGTAAGCTAGCAGAATGGGCCGACAAATGGTAGATGGAATTTAATAAGTGCAAGGCGATGAACTTTGGCAGAAGGAATAGAAAGAGGCAATATAGAATAAATGGCACAGATTTACAAAGTGTATGAGGACAGAGGGATGAGATATTCATGTACATACATCTTTGAAGGTGGCAGGACATTTTGAGAGATTAGTTAGCAAATCAAATGGGATCTTGGGCTTCATAAATAGTGGTGCTGAACACAAAAGCAGAAAAGTTATGCTGAATCTTTATAAAGCTCTAGTTAGGCCACAACTAAAATATTGTATCCAGTTCTGGTTACTGCAATTTAGGAAGGATATGAGTGTCCTTGAGATGGCGCAGAGGAGATTTACCAGCATGGTTCAGGGAATAGAGGGATTTTAGCTACAAGGTAAGGTTGAAGGAACTGGCATTGCTCTCCTTGGACCAAAAGAAGATTGAGGCGAAATTTGATAGAAGTGTACAAGATTATCAAAAGTTTACATAAGGTGGGAAAATAAAAGCGGTTTCCATTAACTGACTGCACAAGGACTAGGGGAGACAGATTTAAAGTTTTTGGCAAGATATGCAGGAGGGATTGAGGAAGGACTTTCTTTTATATACAAGTGCTAATGATCTGAAATTTTCTGCCTTTAAGGAGTGATAAAAGCAGAGACGATTAAGGATTTCAAAACAAGGTGGGCACTGGGTGAAATAAACTTAGTGGTTAGAATAGAAGAATGGAACTCATTGGATTGCTCGACGTGGATCCAATGGGCTGCATGGTCTTCTTTTGTGCTTTAATGGCTCTATGACATTATAATTGTAATAGAGATTGAAATGCCAAGAAAAGTATTACAAGCTCTGTATGGAAGAGCATATCCACACAAGAAAGTCTTTGGAAAATTTGTCAGAACCGAACTGAAATGGCTGATTTTCTTCTATGGTTTGAACAAAGCTACGGATAAGGAGCATGAAAGTTGAACATTGTGACTGGAATTTTGCTCTGGGCAACAGTTAAGGCACGAGTCAAAGGAGCTTTTTTTAAAAATAAACATATGCATATCGGAACACCTTAAATACCCACAAGAGAGCCAAAACCAAAGGAAATGTCCCTAAAGCCATGTTGTATTGAATTCACTTTCATCATGGTTAAGGCAGGATTTGGCTGCCTGAAGGAAAATATATCACTTGCTTAAAAAACCCTTGAAGAAAATTCAACGTATTTCAAAGATGCATTAGGTAATGCATCTAAGGTAAGGTCAAAACATTTCAACTTCCATGATTTGTATCATCAAATCAACATTACTCCCTCAGAACACCTCCCAGCTGGTTACCCTCAATGCAAATATTATTCTATATACATTTTCATTTAACTCCAGAATGATAATACTGTGAAGTATTTTGAAATTTTGAAGTCTATTTATTTATTCGTCACATGTAGGCTTACATTAACACTGCAATGAAGTTAATGTGAAAATCCCCTAGTCGCCACACTCCGGTGCCTGTTCGGGTATACGGAGGGAGAATTTAGCATGGCCAATGCACCTAACCAGAACTTCTTTCGGACTGGTGGAGGAAATCCACGCAGACACGGGGAGAATTTGCAGACTCCACACAGTGGCCCAAGCCAGGAATTGAATCCGGGTTCCTGGTGCTGCGAGGCAGCAATACTAACCACTGTTCCACCGTGCAACCCCATTTCCCTTGAATCTTTTCATAAGCAAGGTTTAGAAAAAAGTAGACTGTTACCATATACGAAGCTTTAAATATGTCTACTCTCACTAATTTCAATCCTGCAAGTCTTTTCATTAAGATCTCTGCAGTGTTTTTGTAAATATGAAGTATAATGGGGGGGGGGGGGGGGGGGGGGGCGGAGAGAGAAGAGAGGAGACAAAAATGTTTGTTGGATTTCATTGACTCAACAGGTCACTGACTGTGCCTGGTAGCAGGACATTGTCCACATTTAAAAATATGTACCTTATGAATAGGGAAATCTGTTAATGCAGGGCTAATCTGGAGGCAATTACGCTTCAGAGCTAAAAGTCTGAATTTGTTTATGTAGAGGGTCAATTTTAAAATTAGACTGTCAAAAGTAATAAATATTTGAGTCCATCTTTTGGACAATCATTATTATGCACACACAATGGATTCCATAAGATTAACTTTCCCTGTGTAAAACAGTTGAGCAAATAATCAAGCAAAATCTGCCTGAATAAATCAGATTTGGAATAAGATATTTGTACACAGCTGGGTTTGCATATGACCTGG
The DNA here is from genome assembly GCF_964213995.1 of Mustelus asterias. Taxonomy (NCBI): domain Eukaryota; kingdom Metazoa; phylum Chordata; class Chondrichthyes; order Carcharhiniformes; family Triakidae; genus Mustelus; species Mustelus asterias. Next base: position 53,440,121 of record NC_135803.1, read on the forward strand.
GAAGAGTTGCAGGGGTGATACAGGAAAGAAAGAAGCTTTTTGTCTAAAACAATTTTTCTAGAATTTTACAGATTATGAAACTGAGTCCCAAGTTTTGCAAAGAAAATATTAGATTCTGCAGAGTGTAAGGTAACACAAACTAGAACTCTACACTGATAAATGGGTTGTTCATTAAATTTACTCTGCTTCAAGTGTAATTAATATGAAATGTTACAAACAATTTTAATGTTTTCCCCTAGCATAATGCAAAAAAAGGTTCCTAGATGATGATCTCTGTGTGACTGGTAAAAGTGTAACTCTGCTTTGCAATTAGGAAACAGCTCTGAAGAATAAATCCAAATTTGAATAAATCCAAATCCAATGGTATAATCACTGCACTGTTAATGAACTACATATGCTAAGCTAATTACATGGGCAGGGTTCTTTGGATGGGGAAAGTTGGCAGGGAATGCATCCTGGCTGATACCAGTTGCCATGCCAGCATTTAAAACTTCATGGAGCATTAACTAACTGGAGGAGGGACTTCTGCCCCTCACTGAGGAAGTCCCACCTTAAGAGAGCTAATGGCCAATCTAATTGTCTGGCAGCTCTGTAGTTCCAGCAGCACCATGAAAAGAGTGGTCTGTGCATGGAACAGAAGATACAGATATTGTGGTCATCAGGGATGAGAAGGGAAGTTACTTAAACACTATGATCCAGGAGCAGTCCCACACCTTAGGTTAAGAAGTGCTATGAGTCTGACACGATGGCACAGTGGTTAGCAATTCCGGCCTCAGGTGACTGTGCAGAGTTTGCACATTCTCCTCCCTGTCTGCATGGCTTTCCTCCGGCTGCTCTGATTTCCTCCCACAGTCCAAAGATGTGCGGGTTAAGTGGATTGGCTGCAAAATTGCCCCTTAGTGTCAGGGGGATGAGCAGCGTAATTACATGTCGTTACGTGGATAGAGCCTGGGTGGGATTTGAGCAGTGGCCACTTCTGGGGCTACAGACTGTCCCCGAAGAGGAGGCCAGACTTCATGATAAAGTCTGGGGTATCAGCAGGGCCAGGTTTGAGAGGTCGGGGGAGAGAGTTAAAGAGGGAGTATGACCTTGTGTCTGTAATGTGCACCAGAAGCCCCCTAAAGAATCTCCTCACCATTTGCCTGACACCAGCTCGCCCATTAAAAGCCCTTGAGCTAGTTACCTGGCATTGGTGCATCCTGCTGCGGGTAAAATAGTGCCAGGGACAGGATGAAACACACAAGGGGCCATTAATTGCGTGACTACTGAAGGGACCCATGGACCTAAGGGCAGGCTGCCAGATGCTTCCATCGTTCTCCATAAAATGGGGGAAGAGTTCAAGACAGGTGGGTAGGTGGTGCACTGCTTTGTATGAGCACCACCCCCCAAACACACAATTCAAACCCACTGGCAGAGTACCATAAAATCCCAGTCCATCTTTCTGATGGAGAAATTACCTTTGCTGTGGAAAAATTATTGCACGGGTTTAAAACGTTTTCCTGTAATCCAATTTACATATAGCCACTCAAGAAAAGGATATTTATTAATTAGCTGAGTGTAAAATGGCAAGAGAGCATGGCCACGAGAGTATAAAGCAGTGTGATAACAGTGGGTCCCCAGAGTATCCACTCTGGGGGAATGATCTGTGCATGGAGCAGGAGAAATATTGCAAAGTGACATCAGGACATGGAGGGAGGAATAAATTTGATCTACCTGCAACTTAAACTCGATCACGAAAGCTGTTAATATAGTTTAAAACTATATTAAATAGTATAATTTAAATAATTACACAAATAAAACAATGTTAATGTAGGAATGACACACTAACAGCATCACAACGTCTGAAGTAATGGTTTACATCTCAAGGAACTTCAGTTGAATTATTGGACTGGAGTCTGAGATACAGATATTGTGGACATCAGATGAGAAGGAGAGTTACCTAAACACCAAGATCCAGGAGCAGTCCCACACCATAAGAAGTGCTACAGGTCTGGCATGATGGCACAGTGGTTAGCACTGCTGCCTCTCAGTGCCAGGGACCCAGGTTCAATTCTGACTTCGGGTGACTGTCTATGCGGAGTTTGCACATTCTCCCCCGTCTGCGTGAGTTTCCTCACAAAGATGTGCAGGTTAAGTGGATTGACCATGCTAAATTGCCCCTTAGTGACAAGGGGATTAACAGGGTAAGTATGTGGGGTTACAGGGATAGAGCCTGGGTGCGATTGTTGTCGGTGCAGGCTTGATGGGCCAAATGGCCTCTTTCTGCACTGTAAGGATTCTATGAAATGAAGGTCTGATTAGTGGTCAGGACCAGGAGGGCGAGACTGTGGGTCAGGCGGGTAAGGGATCCCGAGGTACAATATTGGAGGATCCTCAGACTTCATATCTAGGGGATTTTCACAGTAAATGTAAACCTACTTGTGACACTAATAAATAAACTTATCTGACAGGCTTGTGGTTCTTGCTGCTGTGTGAATGTAGGTACAGTCTGCAGGTGGAAGAACAAACTGACCATGGCACAGTGGTACTCGAGGTCATTCGAGTAAAGGGCATGCAAAAGAATGTGATCATGATAGAGGACAGTATCAGTCAGGGGAATGGCATTGCGGTCTCAGAAGAGACCAGTGCCTTTTTTAAGATTAAAATTCAAAATCTTAGTTCTTCACCAACCGAATGAAGCCACAAAATTCCATGGTTTAAAATAGAAATATTATACAAGAATTAAATTAAAGCAAATATTAAATACCATCTTTGCTAACCTCCTATACGCCAACATCCAGGATCAACATTAAATATAATCAATCACAATTTGCCTGTTAATTCATAAGTTACACATTCAACGGCAGATACCAACAAGCCAGATCTTACAAGTTGGCTCAGCAGTCCACACAGCATGTAGGTCATTAAACACAAAGTTTTTCAAACCTCTGTCTTCCTGATGAGGAATTCCAGTTCCCCCCCTTCAGGATGTAGCCTGATCCCCAGCAACACACAACCGACTGACTTCCATGGGCATGGTCTTCACCACAAATGGCACTTGGCTGCAGAACTTCCTCAACTCGATCTGGATGGTGTAGATCAGGCTTGTCCAACATGCGGCCCGAGGGCCAAATGATGTGCTCAAAGCCTATGTGAGCCTATGCTATGAGGCTCCCAGAGCCAGTTTTCAAAATGCCAAACAGTTTGAATGGAAGAAACTGCATGGAGCTGCTCCTCCAATCGCAGAAAATCCATTTCTCATGCTTGCTGCTGGTGAGTCCCTGTGTAGTGAGTCCCTGTGTGGAATAGGGAGAGGGGAGGGGGGAGGACCTCCACGTAAACATGCTCATAGACTTGGCCAAGTCCAGTTCCAGGCAGCAGCGGTCGAGGGACTTGTCCAACCCAACTGTCTGCCTCTACCACAGCTACATTCACGGTTGGGTGGCCTTGGAGATAGAGCATATGGTGTCCACCAGCACTCTTCAGGCCTTCTGTGACTGGTGAGTACCGTAGGGGCTGGGCTGCATCATCAGCCCCAGGAATTAAATTTTAATTTAGTAAGTTAAGTTTCTTTTTGACGTTTATTTTAGTTATAGTTTGCCCCACTAGGGGCTGCCACCACCCCTCTCATTTGTTTAATTCACTGATTATTGGTATTACTGGGGCCGGTAGACAGATTTCAGATTATTGTGGAATCTCTTCCAGTCTTTTGAGATCTGTACATGACTGAAGGTTGTCTGCTTTCCGATTCAAACAAGTGGTTTGCAACTTTCTAAGCTTGCACCGGACAATCCTGCAGATGGTACAGTAAGCATCATGCTTGGATAGTCATGACTTGTCACTGAGGTAAACACCGCAGAGTTGATGCTTGTGCTCCAGTACTTTGTATTGTTTTTGTCGAGCCACTCTTGATGCTAATGAGAAATAGGGCCAAAGAGAGATAGGCCTCGAGCAATGGCATACACACTGTCCCTGAAGGTCACGCAGTCATCCTCAATGCAGTAAGCATCCATTTTCACTGTACACAGGCAACTCTAGATTCTGAGAGAGATTCTTTCATGACTTCCTGAGCCTTGAAGCACCGAGACATTTCTGGACCTTGATATATCTAGGGAATAAACTCTGATATTTAGCTTTCAAATGTTAAGACAGCAGTCAGGGCTGTACATGGCTTTCATCATATACAAATCCTGCCAGTCCAACTGCCTGGTGATGATACAGTCAACCAAACTCCTGTGCATAGAATGGAGATACATCCAAGATGTCTTGTTACGATTAGCAAGGTAAAAAGTCCCAGTGATTAAGAGCTCATACTCAGCACACACCTGCAGCAAAAAGAGACCATTGCTGGTACAACTGCTAACCCTGTTTTTTCCCCCCCGATGATCCCTTCCCACGCCCAGTGATCTGCACAAACTGTCACCAAGAATGATCAAAGCAAAATACTGCGGATGCTGGAATCGGAGACAGAAAATGCTGGACAATCTCAGCATGTATGTCAGCATCTGTGGAGAGAGAATAGGACCAACATTTTGAGTCTAGACTCAAAACGTTGGCTCTATTCTCTCTCCACAGATGCTGACAGACCTGCTGAGATCGTTCAGCATTTTCTGTTTTTGGCCAAAAATGATCAGCTTGTCTGACTTTGGCACAGTAGTAATCAAGGAATGAAGGTTATGACAGAATTTATCATTGATTTTGTCAGGGTTGGTCACAGAGAATTGCTTGCTTGTTACTGTTCGGGGTAGTTTAAGCACATCAGACAGTCATTAACACCTCTAAGCAGGCAATGCAATTTACTGACTAGATGGTCATGACAGCAAAGCCTATGCCAGACTTGCACCTTTCTTTTTTTCCATGGACACTCCAAAAAAAATGTGTAACCTGCACCAATTTCCTGCAGTTGACCCTCTTCAGGTAGACTAGTCTCACTGAGGGTGGTGAACTGGACATTGTATCTTGCTAGCTCCCTGCTGACAAGAGCAGCTCTTTTCTCAGTTCTGCCAACTGTGGTGTTCTGTACGAGGGTGCGCAGGTTTCATGCACCAATTGGGACCAGCGTCACCTTAACTTTTGTATTCAAAATTATACAGGTAGAATTAGAAAAGTGGTTCTGTTGGGAGAGAGGACATTCATGCACATAACCTCTCAGCTAATAATCTCCAGATAGTTACTGGAGATGAGCCGCAAGAGGTGGGAAGAGTAGTGCCTCTCACCCTTCACCTCCAGAGCACTTACTCACAGCAAGAGTTCAAGAGAGGTAAGTGGGAGACTTGGGGAGCAGGAGGTTCGGCAAGAGGAAAGGTCAGCAAGCGGCAAATAGCAGTGATTGGGTCATGTAGCCCTGCATCAGACCAGACCAGCATGAAATTATGTTATAATGAAATTTGCGACACCAAACAAGAATACAGGCTTCATTAAATGACTAACATTAAAGTGAAAAAACATAAAATGGGGACTTACTGTTTAATCAGTTTGACAAAGTTAAGAAACACTCAGCAGCAGAAAGCAATGGCGAGAGCAATTTATAGGCTCCCTAACAGTAATTATAAAGTGGAGTAGAGAATAAATCAGGAAATTCGAGATGTAATAAGGGTAATACAATAATCATGGGGGATATTAATTATTATATAAAGAGGAAGAAACAGATTTGCAGTAATAATATGGAGGGCGAGTTTATGGAACGCCTTATGGTTTTACAGATCATTATAGCAAGGAATCAGCCAGGCAACCAGCTATTTTAAAACTATTAATGTTCTAAGAGAAGAGTTAATCAAATCAGTGACCTTGTAATAAAAGGAGCCCCTGGAAAAGGGTGATGTTAAAGATAAAACTTCATTGAGTTTGAGAATAACTTAGTTAAGTTTGAAACTGAGGTTTTATATCTGAATAAAGCAAACTACAGGGGGAGAGGGTGGTGATGGTTGTGGGGCGGCGGAGGGGGGGGGGGGGCGCAGTTGGCTAAGATAGTTTGTTAAATTGAATAACTTTTAAAGAATTAATTTATAATTCACAACAAATATACTCCCATGAAGAATATAAAACATTGGGGAAAATGGTCCAATCTCAGCTAACAAATAAAGTTACAAATAGTATGAAAGGAAGAGGTGGTTTATAATGTTATCAAGAAGAGTAGTAAGTCTAAGGGAGTGGAAGGATTTTAGAATTCAGTAAGGATGACAAAGAAATTCAAGAGGAGAAATGAGAATGAGAGTAATCTAGCAGGAGACACAAAAACAGTTTGTAAAACCTCTATGTATGGAGATCGACAAAATAAATGTTTCTTAAGAGGCAGAGACACAAGAAATTAAAATGAAACACAAGGAAATGACTGACACAAAACAAATACTTTATATCTGCCTACACAGTAAAAGACACAAAAAGTTCAGGAAATTATCAGGAAACCAAGGATCTGGCAAGAGTGGGAACTTAAAGAAAATATTAGTAATGAAACAATACTGGAGAAATTGATGGGAGCAAAAGTTGACAAATCCCCTGGACCAGGTGACCTATAACACGAAGGGTGGGATTTTCTGCCTGCACCCCCCCCCCCCCCCCCGGATTTTAAAAATGGTGGCTACAGAGATGGAAGGGACATTGATATGACTCAGGAGTGGTCCCAGCAAATTTTAAGGTACCTTACTATCCACAAAAGGAAGGAGGGAGAAAACAGGGAACTAAAGGCCAGTCAACTTGACAGTGTGAGGAAAATGTTAGAATCTAATTTAAGGGGAGGGCACTTAAATTATAATACAATTGGGCAGAATCAACACAGCTTTATGAAATGGAAATCATGTTTGACAAATCAATTACAAATGTTGCTTTAGCATGTAACTGGTAGGGCAGATAAGGGGGAAGCTGTGTTTGAATATTGAAAAATAACTTTATACGTCATAACATATCAAGTTACTACACAAGATTAGTGTTCGTAAGATCATGGATAATGTTTGCCAATGTTGTGAATTGGTTAATGGACAGGAAACAGAAATAAATGGACCAGTTTTGGATCACCTGGCTGGCATGTAACCATACAGGACTATAAGGATTGGTGCTTGGGCCTCAGCTATTAACAGTACATAACGATGACTTCAATGCGTGTAATCTAACCAAGTATGACACAATTAGATGCAAATGTAAGCTGCAAGGAGGGCAGTGAGATTGCAAAGAGAGACAGACAGCTTCAGCGAGTGTGAGAGAACCTGACAAATGAAATATAACGTGGGAAAGTGTTAAGCCATTCATGTTGGTAGGAAAAACAGAAAAGTAGAATTTTATTTTAAATGGCAAAAGGCATTCATGATGTGGAGATGCCGGCGTTGGACTTCACAGATATGAAGGCATTCAGACAGACCTGGGTGTCCTTGTACATAAAACACAGTTAACATACAGGTACAGCAGGAAGGCCTTTGGTATTTTAGCTTCCATAAAGGGATTGGAGCTAAACACTAATTATACAGGGCCTCTGTGTGACTCTACATGGAGTAGAGTGTACAGTTTTGGTCTTTGCCCAACGAAGGGTATACATGGCTTAGAGGGAACGCAATGAAGAATCACTAGATTGAGGGGAATGTCCAATAAAAATATGATCGATATAATGTTACCTAGGTCAGAATTTTACCAGGCCATGGGGAGCTGAGTCAGATCAGCATGCAGTTTGGTCCTGCTGTTGGAGCATTTTACCAACAACAGATCTGGATATGAGCAGACGGGCAGCCATTTTATATAATTAAAGATGCCATTGGGGCCATTTTGTTTATCATTTATTACTAGTGTCACAAGGAGGCTTACATCAACACTGCAATGAAGTTACTGTGAAAATCCCCTAGTCGCCACACTCCAGCGCGTGTTCGGGTACACTGAGGGAGAATTTAGCATGGCCAATGCACATAACCAGCACGTCTTTCAGACTGTGGGAGGAAACCGGAGCACCCAGAAGTAACCGATACAGACACGGGGAGAACGTGCAGACTCCACACAGACAGTGATCCAAGCCGGGAACCGAACCCAGGTCCCTGGCGCTGTGAGGCAGCAGTGCTAACCACTGTGCCGATAGTGGGGCAAACCCCTGCAAAGTCATGAGGCTGCTGCCTAAATGGAGGCAGTTTGGGCTCTGTGGACAGGGAAGGCAGCACCTCTAGCCCCATCAACAACCCCAGAAGGGTTTGCCCTCCAACTCACTACCCCGAGAATTTGCTTCTACCCAATTTATCTCGGAGGCTCCAAGTCTGCTGCATTTTATTTGTGGCAGCAACCACCTCTCCCGGTGGCACTGCTGAAGCTTCAGAACTGCCAATCCAATGATTGGGCCAGCAGCATCAGGAGGTCACCCACTGTCCTTAAGCAGTCAATTAGGAGCCGCCCATGATAAAATTGCTGAACAAGTCCGACTGCGAGCAAGTGCTGGCTCAGGACTTGCTTTTTGCCCGAATGTTGAGGGCTCCGACACCCCTTGTAAATTCAGCTCCTGGAGCTTGGAAGAATGAGGGGCAATTACACTGAACTTTATATGATTCTTAAGGAGCTCAAGAAGAATATCAGCCATGATCATCTTGAATGGATTGCAAAGACTGAATAGACTACTCCTGCTCTTATATTTGCTGCTTATTAAAAATGTAGAGTTCTATCAAGGCGTTTCCCTTTAATATAAATGGTATTATAAACGGTCACATATCAAATTATACCCTCCCCACCTCTTGAATAAAAACTGCCTGAAGGTGAACATTTTTTTATGCAGCACATTTCCTCAAGAAACAATTCTCTCTCAAAGGTTTGGCTCTGGCAGCTTTAGACTTGTAAGTAAGGTCAATCATTTCTGAAGTTGGGCCAATACCTTCACCGCTGCTGAATGCTGATAAGGACTTTACTATGGTTCAAATACAGCAACTATTTCTAATCAGGAAATCCTGTAAATTTGGAAAATAATTCAGGATTTGCTTTCAAGGGAAAAAGAGCTATTTACCATATGATCTATGCCATTTTCTCCCCTCATCAGCACAAGGCTGCTGATCTAATAAAGCAAATAAAACACCAACAAGAAACTTGATTTAAATTTTACAGACATTTCTTTGGAATAAAGGTAACTTCTCAAATCTTTTTTTAAAATCTGAATTCCACGTTTAAATGTAAATCCAGTAAACTTTCAAGAATCGTCTGGCTCAGGTTAGACTACTAGATTCCAAATGTGAAATCTGAAAGAAATGAGTGGATCATGACAGATGATCCATTAACCTCCTGAGCATGATTCTGACAGATCAACTACATAATGTTGAGGCTGGTGTCTTTCGTTTCCGGAGGAGGGGTTGGGGGGGGGGGGGGGGTGGCGGCGAAAACTTACTCATGCACATGATGTACTGAGACCAGAACATCTAAAACAGGTTTTCTACCAATAAAAGGAAGATAAAACCCAGTTCTAGTTGTGTAAGTACATTGAATGAAGCAGGTAAAATATTTCCAGCTCTTGCTCTTTGAGGCTTATTTGGATGATATGCACTTGTTATTCAAACACGAACATATGGCGACAATATCAGTTCTATTATCCATGTTCTTTGTAGAAAATGAGCACACCAATAACGCTTACAAACAACAGATACCTACATTGAATTACAACCTTGCATTCATTTTAGGTTAATTGGTTGTTTGATGAGAGTCACTTGGCATTAAAATAAATTACATACCCTTGATGCAGGCTTTGCTAGGAGACCACAAAGCACTGGATACTGTTAGTTTGAAAAAAAAGGAGACTTGTAATGTTCTCAATTTGTAATGGAATCATAAGCATGTACTTCATAGAATCACATGTGGTAGAGGCCCTTCTGCCCATCAGGTCTGCATCGACATACAAGAAACACCTGACCTCCCACTTAATTCCATTTACCAGCAATCAGTCCATCATCTTGAATATTATGACACATCAAATGGTCATCCAGGTACTTTTTAAAGGATGGGAGGTGACTCGTCTCTACCACCCTCCTAGACAGCCCATTCCAGACCGTCACGACACTCTGGCAAAAAGGTTTTACATCACATTCCCCCTAAACCACCTGCCCTTCACCATGAACCTGTCCCCTTGTGGCTGATCCTTCAACCAAGAGGAACAGCTGCTCCTTATCTACTCAGTCCACATCCCTCAATCTTGTACACCTTGATCAGGTCACCTCGCAGTCCCCTCTGCTCCAACAAAATCAACTCAAGCTTATGCAACCTCTCTTCACAGCTTAAATGTTCCATCCCAGGCAGCATCCTGGTGAATTTCCTCTGCACCCCCTCCAGTGCAATCACATCCTTCCTGTAATGTGACGACCAGAACTGCACAGTACTCTAGCTGTGGCCTCATCACAGTTCTATACAACTCCAACTTGACCTCCCTGCTTTTGTAATCTATGCGTCGATTGATAAAGGCAAGTGTCCCATATGCCTTTTTCACCACCCTACTAATATGTCCTTCTGCCTTCAGAGATCTGTAGACAAACACGCCAAGGTTCCTCTGTTCCACAGAATTTCCTAGTGCCGTGCCGTTCATTGAGTATTTCTTTGTCAAATTACTCCTTCCTGCCAAGGGTCAAATTCCATCTGCCTCTTATCTGCCCATTTGACCCTCCATCTATATCTTCTTGTAGCAAGGCACTTAAGCCTCACTGTTAACAACCCAGCCAATCTTTGTGTCATCTGCAAACTTACTAATCCTACCCCCCACAGTTATCTATGTCATTTATCTAAATTACAAATAATCGGAGACCCAGCACGGATCCCTGTGGTACGTCACTGAAGCAGCCTTTTGTCATCAACCTCTGTCTCCCACAACTAAACCAATTTTGTATCCTAATGGTAAAGTCTCCATGGTGCTAGATGCCCACTGGCTGGTGATGATTTAATTGGAGGATCACCACACCTCAAGCAAGGAGCAAGGTTGAGAAGGCAAGGGTTTTATGAATAATCTCAGCCTACACAGGAATTGAATCTGCACTGTTGACATTATTCTGCATTCACTAACCAGCTGTCCAGCCAACTGAGCCTTTCTGAATATATTTGCAAAATTACTAGTGCCAAAGCTATTCTTACTGAGATTTCGTGGAGTAGAAGGATTAAGGCTTAATACCTCTCATTTGCCTCCCAGAGGTCTTCATAAACTGCAATTGAAAGCAAGACAAATATAGTACATCTGCTATTCAGTGAGCTATTGTGCCCTCTCTGTGGCTGTAAACCATAGTAAGAAGTTTAACAACACCAGGTTAAAGTCCAACAGGTTTATTTGGTAGCAAAAGCCACACAAGCTTTCGGAGCCTTAAGCCCCTTCTTCAGGCGAGTTGGAGTAAGGCTCCGAAAGCTTATGGTATTTGCTACCAAATAAACCTGCTGGACTTTAACCTGGTGTTAAACTTCTTACTGTGTTTACCCCAGTCCAACGCCGGCATCTCCACATCATGGTTGTAAAACATTACAGGGCACTGTTTGTGGAAGGGAAAAGCTATTCTCCTCATGACCCGGCCAGTATTTATCCCTCAACCGACATCTCAAACAGATAATGTGTGTGTAATTCATTGCTGTGGGAGCTTGCTGTGCATGCATTAGCTTCCCTAAATTACAACAGCGACAAATTTCATTAGCTGTAAAGTGCTCTGGTTGTTAAGAGGTCACAAAAGGTGCTATGTAAATGCAATTGTTCAATCTGTGGTGCATTTCTCTTAAATGTTGAGGATGGACAAATACATCCATTTCAATAAAATTGCTGGTGGGATACTTCAAGTAGCAACTTTAAATTTTCCATAGACCATTATTTGCAGACTAAAGTTGTGCTAGAAGAGATGGTGGTCACAGCTATCATGAACAAAGTTCAACAAATTATATTTCTACAAAATTCTGCAGCATGGTTTTGCTGTGTGTGAGATCTGTGATGATTCAGTAACTGATCATGTCAATTGTGTCTGGGCTTTTTTTTTGCCAAATTCCAATTCGTTTTTGCATTTTAAGCTTCTAGAGTCTGCTGTTTTTTACATTATTTAAGCAAGGTAGAAGCTGACAACTTTTTCTCATTGTAAAAACAATTTTAATGGCTGCAACATATTGGGGGTGAATGTATCTTGTGCAATATTGGCAGGCAAATATATATGGCATTATTTCATCTCATTTGTGCCTCAAAAGACAACAACTTTTTCTCTGATCCCAACATTAATTAAATGATTTTTCTGGTGTGTGTTGTCAGATGGTGTAGCCAGGATTATAACTAGATGCAGGATGGAAAGAGATTATACATCTACCATCTGTGAAGGTCTGTGCGTGTGTGTCAGCATATAAACTATACGCATCAGTTCAAAGCCACAGAAAGCATGCGCAATGAGGTTTCCCTGACAGTCTCGCATGAAAAAAAGAATAGTTTACTGTACAATATATTCCTAAACTGTGACTTCATGCAAATCACAACTCTCCTTCACGAGGATTAAAAACATAATTAATTGCGTCATCATGTTGCCAAACCATTCCAGACTCAACTTATCACTGCAGTCTTATTCAGAGCCTCAGGCGAATGGTGGTCGTGTCAACTTTCCAAAATGGCTCCTAGTGGTTTTGCTAGTCCAAAGGAGAGATGGGAGCTAAAGCCAGCTTTGAGAAATGATTCGAGTTACCGGCGTCCTAACAACCAGAATGCACTGATCAGAATATCCTCAAGTGGATGGGGCAAAGTTCTCAGCATTATTATTTTTAAGAGGCCACACGCATTATCTGTGGAAGGTTAAGGACTAACTTCTAATGCATTTTCTGACGTATTTGAAAACATGGTCTATGCAGTGATGACACTGATTTCTGTTCTAAGTTTTATTTAATGTTTTAAAATGTCTACACCATTCTTCAGCTCTGGCTTCCAACTCTTTTTATAGCTTGTTAACTCTCTCACCTCCCCCCTCGAGTCCACCAGGGAATCATGTGGAGTCAAGGTCTGACATCTGACAGCAGTTATGATACCTTCCTTCAACAGCAATCCTCAATACAATCTGCATTTATACAAACAAGGAGTAGGCCATTCAGCCCCTCATGCCTGCTCCGCCTATTAATAAAATCATGGCTAATCCGATAGTAATCTGAAATCTGCATCCTGCCTTCCCCAATAACCTATCACCATCTTGCTTATCAAGAATCTATCTAGCTCGGACTTAAAATATTTCAAAACTCTGCTTCCACCACCTTTTCAGGAAGAGTTCCAAAGACATATGGACCCTCAAGAGAAAAAAGGTCTCCTCATCTCTGTTTTCAAAGGGTGACCCCTTATTTTTAAAACGGTGACCCATCATTTTAGATTCTCCCACAGGAGGAAACATTCTCTCCATTTCCACCCTCTCAAGATGCCTCAGGATCTTACATGTTTCAATCGAGTCATCTCTTCCAACCTTTCCTGTACTAGTCAGGTAAACCTTTTCTGAACGGCTTCCAAAGTATTTACATCCTTCCTTAAATAAGCACTGAAACCGCCTTCCTCATTTGGAGCTGGGATTCTCTGGTGCTGCTGGAAGTGAATGGAGTTTTGGCTGGAATGACAAATTCTTCATTCTCACTTGCAGTGGGGCAGACACGGATGAGATCGGAGAATCCTGTCCAAGGTGACCAATACTGTTACACAGTACTCCCAAATGTGGCCTCACTTGTGCCATATAAATTGGAGCATAACCTACTTTTGTATTCAATTCCCTTCACAATAAATAACATTTATTAGCTTTCCTAATTACTTGCTGTACCTGCATACCAGCTTTTTGTGATTCATGTTCTAGGGCACCCAGATCCCTCTGCACCTCAAGAGCTCTGAAATCTCTCACCATTGAGATAGGTTTTCTTTATTCTTCTCATCAAAATTGACAATTTCATATTTTCCCACACTATATTTCAGTTGCCAGTTCTTTGCCCACTCACTTAACCTATGTATATCTTTTCATACCTTCCTTATGTCATCTTCACAACTTACTTTCCTACCTATTATAGAGGTTGGAGAAACTTGGTTTGTTCTCACTGGAATGACAGAGGTTGAGGGGTGACCTGATAGAAGTCTACAAGATTATGAGGGGCATGGACAGAGTGGATAGTCAGAAGCATTTTCCCAGGGTGGAAGAGTCAATTACTAGGGGGATAGGTTTAAGGTGCGAGGGGCAAGGTTTAAAGGAGATGTATGAGACAAGTTTTTTTTTTACACAGAGGGTGGCAGGTGCCTGGAACTCGCTGCCGGGGGAGATGGTGAAAGCAGATACGATAGTGAGTTTTAAGAGGTGTCTGGACAAATACATGAATAGGATGGGAATAGAGGGAGGGATACAGTACCGGAAGGGGAGGAGGTTTAAGTTCAGTCGGGCAGCATGGTCGGTGCAGGCTTGGAGGGCCGAAGGGCCTGTTCCTGTGCTGTAATTTTCTTTGTATCAGCAAATCTGGCAACCATCTCTTCACCAGAGTCAATTTTATAAATTGTAAACCGTTGAGGTCCAAACATTGAACCCTGTGGCACACCATTCGTTATATCTTGCCAATCTGAAAAAGACCCATTTAGAGTTACTCTCTGCTTACTGTAAGCCAGCGAGTTTTCTATCCGTGCCAAGATGGTTATCCCCAATAACATAAGCTTTTATTTTCTGCATTAACATTAGATATAGTACTTTCTTAAATGCCTTCTGGAAATCTAAGTCCAGTACATCCACCAGTTCCCCACGATTATCACAGTGCTTTTCTGATAAGCTCCAATTATTTCTCCCTTTATGCTCCATCCTACCACGTAGCTACTGTTACAGGGCCGGAACACAACCCAATGATTTCTTGCCTTTACCGTTTGTCATCTCTGCACAAATCATTCCCACATCCTGGTTTCCTGAACGTAGGTCATCCTCTCTATTGTACTAATACCATTAGCTAACAGAGCCACCTTCCAACTTTTCCTTGCTTCCTGCCCTTCCTAAATGTCCTGTAGTTTTTAATATTCAGGGCCCATCCATGTCTTCCTGCAGCCATATTTCCATAATGGCTATCAAATCATATTCACTGTGCGTACTCTCAGTTCATCTGTTTTGTTTTACAAATGTTACATGCATTCAGAAACAAAGCTTTTAGTTTTATCATTTTATTATTTTTATGTCTAGCCTCATCTTTGATTTACTGTTAGATTAATACTCTCTATCCCTTCCTGTCATGTCTGTTTTTCATTTCCCATAATAATGCCTTTCTCTTCTGCCTTGCCTTTGTTCTTTGATTTAAAACATCTTCCCATAGTTGATCACTTGTCTTCACTATTTAGTGTAATAATACTCTACTTCCCTAGTTAGGCTACTCAAAGAACACCAGTCCCAGCATGATTCTAGTGTAGTCTGCCCAAATGGTACAGATCCTACGTTCCCCAGTACTGGTGCCAGTGCCCCGTGAACCGGAATCCACTTCTTTCACACCAGTCTTTGAGTCACGCATTCATCTCTCTAATCTGATTTGTCTGATGCCAATTTGTACGTGGCTTATATAATAATCCAGAGATTATGACCTTTTGAGGTCCTGCTTCTTAATTGGGTGCCATTTTCTCATATGTATTATGCAGGACCTCCTCCTTTCTCCTGCCTGTCGTTCACACATATACGAACCATGACATCTGGGTCCTATCGCTCCCATTGCAAGTGCCTCTCCAGCCCCGAGCAGATGTCTCAAACCCTGGCAGCAAGCAGCCAACACAACCATCTGGACTTGTACTCTTTGCTGCAGAGAAGAGTGTACATTCCTCTGACGATACTATCCCTTCTTACTGCTACATTCCTATTTGCCCCCTTCACTTGAATGGTTTTCTGTACCGCAGTGCCATGGTCAGTGAGCTCATCCATCCTGCAGCTCCCACTGTTATCCAAACATGCTGAAAAACCCTCAAGCTCAAATTGTAAAGGCTAAGCTTCTTGCTCTCCCAATCCCCTCACTGCCTCACTTGCAGTCACTCTTTCCTGTCCCTAACCACTGACCAAATCAGAAGACCCTGTCCCAAGAGGTGTGACTGCCTCATGGTAGAGAGAATCCAGATAACTTACCCTTCCCTGATGTGTCGCAGGGTCGGTATCCAGCCTCCAACTCATAGCTGCTGCTCCTTGAACACTTATTGATGACATGTTTGCCCTGAATCAAACTAGCATCCAGGAGATCCCACATGCTGCAACTGTGACACATCATGGGCAGCACAGTGGCACTGCTGCCTCATAGCACCAGGGACCCAGGTTCAATTCCGGCCTGCAGTCACTGTCTGTGTGGAGTTTGCACATTCTCCCCATTTCTGCGTGGGTTTCCTCCGGGTGCTCCGATTTCCTCCCACAATCCAAAGATATGCAGGTTAGGTTGATTGGCCATGCTAAATTGAACCTAGTGTCAGGGGATTAGCAGGGTAATTATGAGGGGTGACGGGAATAAGGCTTGGGTGGGATTGTGGTCGGTGCAGACTCGATAGGCTGAATGGCCTCCTTCTGCATTGTAGGGTTTCTATCATTTCTATCTATCATCTGTCCTGTCAGCCATAATGTGGTCTAATTAACAATTTAATTATTTTGTCCAATTATATATCTCACTTTTTTTTTTAAACATTATGACCGATTACTGGACTATTCGGAACCTTAGGAATAGAATAAACCTTAGTCACTTAGATACTCACCAAATAATCAGCTTCCTCCTGTAGTGGAGTAAGACTACTGCCGAAGGACTGAGAAAGTTAGAAAGCAAACCACACAACAGCACCTCTCTCCCTTCCTTCCCTAACTCCCTTAATTATCCAACTCCCAGCACTTTATTCTAAGTCGCACTTCTTGCCATTAAGCTTATCTAAAATACCTATTTTTCCCCTATGCACCAAATTCCCACTTTGAATCAAATTACCAAATGTACTGAGTCTCAGTGTCTCACTCAGGCCAAAGTCTCTCTCCCCTCACTGACTGTGCACATTAAAAATCCTTTTTACTGATATAGAGCTGTGTGAATCACCCTCTAGCTTAGCTTCCTGCTACAGTAATCAATACTTATTCAGGCAAAGGGCTTTCAGATGATTGGCAGTTAACTGCCACTACACAGCTGCCTGTTTAACTAGACATTTAACTTACTTAAAAATTGTTAGTTCCAGGTCAGAATCTGGTCCTTATTCTAAAATTTAACTTTCTAGAGTCAGAGACATACAGCACAAAGAGGTCCTTAAACCCAGTGTGTCTGCGACAGCCATCAAGCACCTATCTATTCTAATCCCACTTTCCAGCACTTGGTCCATAGCTTTGTATGAAAGGACATTTCAAGTATTTATCTAAAGGCTTCTTAAATGTTATGAGGGTTCCCACCTCTACCACCCTTTCAAGCTGCGAGTTCCAGATTCACACCACTCTTTGGGTGAAGTTTTCTCAAATCTCCTGTACATTACCCTTAAATCTATGCCCCCGGTTATTGACCCTTCTGCTAAGGGGAAAAAGTTTCTTCCTATTGACCCTATGTCCTTCATAATTTTGTACACTTCAATCAGGCCCCTCCCCACCCCCCCAGTCTTCTGTGCTCCAAGGAGAACCCCAGCCTAACCAGCCTCTCTTCATAGCTGAAAAACCCCAACCCAGGCAACATCCTGGTGAATCTCCTCTGCACCCATTTTAGTGCAATCCCATCCTTCCTAAAGTGTGGCGACCAGAAATGCACACAGTACCCCAGCTGTGTTTTATACAGCTCCATTATAACCTCCCTGCTCTTATATATGCTTCAACCAAAAGACAAGCATGCGTTTTTAAACCACCTTATCTACCTGTCCTGCTGCATTCAGAAACCTATGGATATGCATCTCAAGGTTCCTCTGGTCCTCTGTACTTCTTTGTGTCCTACTACTCATTGTGTATTCCCTTACTTTGTTGGTCCTCCCAAAATGCACCACCTCACACTTCAGGGTTCAATTTCATTTGCTACTTTCCTGCGCATCCGACCAGCCCATCTACATCGCCCTGTAATCGAAGATCTTCCTTGTTGCTAGTTACCATACCAGCAATATTTGTGTCATCTGCGAACTTACTATCATAGCTTTCATATTAGATCATTAATGTACTTTTCAGACAGCAAGGGATCTAGCACCAATCCCTGTGGTACACCACTGGATCACATTTCCACTCCATCTGACGAAGGAGCAGGACTCCGAAAGCTAATGGTGTTTGCTACCAAATAAACCTGTTGGACTTTAACCTGTTGTTAAAATCATAGAAACCCTACAGTGCAGAAGGAGGCCATTCGGCCCATCGAGTCTGCACTGACCACAATCCCACCCAGGCCCCACCCCCACATATTTACCCGCTAATCCCTCTAACCTATGCATCTCAGGACTCTAAGGGGCAATTTTTATTTTTTAACCTGGCCAATCAACCTAACCCGCACATCTTTGGACTGTGGGAGGAAACCGGAGCACCCGGAGGAAACCCACGCAGACACGAGGAGAATGTGCAAACTCCACACAGACAGTGACCCGAGCCAGGAATCGAACCCAGGACCCTGGAGCTGTGAAGCAGCAGTGCTAACCACTGTGCTACCGTGCCGCCCTTAAAACTCTTACTGTGTACACCACCCTTAAAACTCTTACTGTGTACACCACTGGACACAGGCTTCCAGTCACAGAAACAACCTTCGACTAACACCCTTGCCTCCTGCTTCTAAGCCAATTTTGGACCCAATTTGTCAAGTGGGTTCTTCCATTCTTGATGCAGGACCTTGTCAAAAATCTTAAGAGTCCTTGTTGACTGCATCAACTGCACTGCCCTTATCAACACACCTAGTCACCTCCTCGAAAAATTTGTTGGACACGATCACCCCCTGACACAGCCCTGCTGACTGTTCTTGATTAATTCTTGCCTTTCCAAGTGGAGATTAATTCTGTCCCTCAGAACTTTTTCCAACAATTTCCATACCACTGCTATTAGACTTGCTGGCCATGAAAAAGATCTACCAGTTGAATTCACACTTTGAAGCAAATTCCCCAAGTATACTCACTCGGTCTCTGTCTCACTCAGGCCAAAGTTCTCCCTCACTGACTGAGTCTCTCTTACTAACAACATGACAAATCAGAGGGTGGCTACCAGGCGACAATGGTTATCAGAGGACCACGTGGTTTATGACTTGCATCCCATCCATGAACACAGACAGCATGCATATAATGAAAGCAACACTGCCGCATGAAATGCGATCCAGGAGAATTAGAAATCTAAAGAGAAAAATCAAAGCAATAGAGCAGTGAAACAATTTGGAAAAAAATGAGCAGTGAGAGACTGGAAGGGATAAAAAGCTAAATGGTTAAAAATTGTCTGATGCGGCTCAAACTCATTTCTGGCATGGCAGCTCGCTTCTGGTGCACAGGCATTCAGGAAGCATAGTGGAGGACATGCCCCTGTCTACATCAATGGGGACGAAGTATAAATGATCGAGAGCTTCAAACTGTGTGTC
Source organism: Mustelus asterias (assembly GCF_964213995.1). NCBI lineage: Eukaryota > Metazoa > Chordata > Chondrichthyes > Carcharhiniformes > Triakidae > Mustelus > Mustelus asterias. The sequence continues at coordinate 53,459,531 of NC_135803.1, forward strand.
CAAATCACCAACAACCTGTCCTGGTCCCCCCATGCCGACACTATAGTTAAGAAAGCCCACTGATGCCTCTACTTTCTCGGGAGACTAAGGAAATTTGGCACGTCTGCTACAACTCTCACCAACTTTTACAGATGCACCATAGAAAGAATTCTATCACAGCTCGGGATGGCTCCTGCTCTGTCCAAGACCGCAATAAACTACAAAGTGTCGTGAACGCAAACCAGCCTCCCATCCATTGACCACGTACACTTCCCGCTGTCTCGGAGAGGCAGCCAGTATAATCAAAGATCCCACACACCCCGGACATACTCTCTTCCACCTTCTTCAATCAGGAAAAAAGATACAAAAGTCTGAGGTCACATATCAACCGACTAACAGCTTCTCCCCTGCTGCCATCAGACTTTTGAACAGACCTACCTTGCATTAAGTTGATCTTCCTCTACACCCTAGCTATGACATTTTGCACTCTCGTTTCCTTCTCTATGAATGGTATGTTTTGTCTGTATAGCACTCAAAAAAAAATACTTTTCACTGTATGTTAATACATGTGACAATAGTAAATCAAATCATTAAGCCAGGAAGGTGCAAAATTTACTGAACTCTTGTTTTCTCTGGATCCTCCTCTCAACCAGCTGAGTTTTCAGTTTTTCCTCATCCTGCCCAATGCCATTTTGAAACAGCCAGCCTCCAGATGTTCCAGTCATTGGCGATTGTCTTCCAACTATCTGTATCCATGGTCACTATCTTTATATCTTGCCTGTACCAAAGATATGGACATCCAGACAGTCATTGCCATACAAAAGGCTATTGGCTATAAAGCTGTCATCTATCCGATGAACTTGTAAGCCGTCACAGACACGTTGGCTTAGTAATGAGACTATGCTGATTGAATTAAACTCCAGGACCTCAAAAAAATTGGAAAGAATATGCCAAGAGCATCAGAAACAGAACAGTTCTGAATCTACTGTGGATCTTAAAAGGACCCCTTAACAGCTGACCCCTCATGTGGTCATGAAAAGAGATCACTCGTGAGCAGCTTTGGCGAACAGCAATTTTTTTTCCAGCAGCTTAAATAGGCCACCACTGCTCATATTGTTGAATGGCTTAGCGAAGTTGAAGGAGGCCTATATATATATATAGTGGCCTCCTTTGTTCGTGGTTTTTAAATCTTGTAGCTACTGGACTGAAGGCCATGTCAATTGTAAGTCTACCAATTCTGAAATCACTCTGGGACAAATCCTTTTCTCACGATGCTCAGCAGTGAACATTCCTCAATAGGCAATGGCTGCAATCATCCTTGCACAACATAAATTCAGAATTTTGCAGCATGCATCTCCTGAAACACTTGCCCCTCCTTCCAACAGATACAGTCTGTGCAGATGCTGCTTTCCCATGTTTGATGAGTTTAAGTGGTGTAGCAATCTCAAATGGGGCTTTGCCAATGACAATTGAATCAATAACGCCTCCAACTGTGGCTTCAGTATTCAGCTCCTCCACGACAGGCAAGCTCGCTATTGTGTCTAAGAGTTTCCCAAGTAATGGTGATTTGCCTGGAGTACAACTCACGGTAGCATTCCGCCCATCCCTCCAACTGTTTATTAGTCAGTGATGACATCTCCTGCCTTTACTTTCACTGGAGTGGTTTTCTGTGTTGATGGACCGGTTGTCTTTTTAATTCTTTTATACATGCCACCAGTATTGCCTTTGGCAGATGTTATCTGGATATTCTGTCAAAGCTGTAACCAGTAGTCATTGTTGTAATGACAAATTGTCTGTTAGACTTTACTTCAAACCATTCTTGATGCAGTAGCGACTTGTCTCGATCTCGCATACTTTGAGACAGTGGACACTGGACTTCAGTGACAGTGGCATTAACTTTCAACCAGTCAGCGTTCTGCCACTCTTGTTTCTTAGATGTTGAGGCACGACTATTGTAAAATTATGTCTCAAGGTACGTTCCATTTCACTTCTGTATTCTCTGGGAATTGCGAAGAAATTGGTTCAATGGAAGTCAAAGAATTATGTTGGTAGGCTGAATAAGAGGATAACATTTCTCTCTTGCATTGAAAAGCTTCAAGTATTATATCCTATCTGTGGTGCACATCAGAGAGTGACCTGTGTCAGATGCAAGGCTATAGTAGCTGCATGTTTCGTAAGGATGCTGTGACTGGTGATGAGCAGATCCAGCTAATGTCCTGATCTTGTATGTCTCCACAACACCTTGTGCCATGATATTCTTGAAAAAAAACATCCTAGCTACACAAAGGTCATGGTAGCAGCAAACCTAAAGTAGTCTCGGTCTATTTTCATTTATCTTTCTCATTCAGTGATACCCAAGGCAAATGAACATGTCTCATGATTTATGTCTACTCGTGTAGAAATCTTCAGGAGATTTCAATGTCTGGCAGAAGTTTCAAAAATCATGAGAAGTCTGGACAGAGTACATAGAAAGAAAGACCCATCAGCAGAAGGCTCAAGAAACAGGAGACACTGGCAAAAGAACCAGCAGAAAAATGTCAATTTTTAAAAAAATGCAGTGAATGTTTAGGATCTGGAATGCACTGCCTAAGAATCTGGTGGAGGCAGATAATAATTAGGGCTTTCAAAAGGGACTGGGATAAGCACCAGCTGAGAAGACATTTGCAGGACTACTGAGGATGGGTGGGGCGGTGGGATTAGCTAAACTGCCCTTGTTCCAAGTTGGCTTGGATAAGATGGGCTGAATGGCCTATGATTATTCTAGGTCTAGATGTGAATGATAGTTGATAAGAGATCTTTGTGATGGTGTATTGAGCAGTTTGAGGGATGTGGTATTTGATGTCACATTCCTATATCTTGTTCACCTGTGTGGGGTCACTGAACATGTAGTGGATAGTACATCCAGGTCCTCGGAGCTGAACCCCTGCCATCGACAACCATTGCTCTACGTTTCCATTGCTTTGGCATGGGGTAGGGAGGTCTTCCTGGCTCTCTGCGGATGGATGACATTTCTCCTGCTGTCTTGCACCAGAGCCTCCAGTGCAGTGTCTGAAAATCTTGGAGCTCGCTCTCTGCCTTTCCATTTCAAGCTCACTCTTACAAAGACATACAGCATCTGCTCCAGTCAAAACGTAGGAGGTGCAGAACAATTTTATGCAAGCCAGCCACTCGCAAAACATTTGAGCCCCTTCTCAAGCATGCAGTCGCTCAACAGTGAGCTTAACACTGGCTATATTTAACTATTTAAATGAGCAGGCAGCTGTTCGTGCACTGTCTGCATCAGAAGCAACGGCATCGATTGATATTAAGATTAAAATCGCTGCACCCATTTTTGGGATTTATGAAATTTCACAGCCTGTGACGTTTAACCCAAAGAAACTACATTCTAACAAATTATCGACAAGAAGTTCTGTGTTATCCAAAGATGTGCGGGCTAGGTTGATTGGCCATTCTAAAATTGCCCCTTAGTGTCCCGGGATGCATAGGTTAGAGGGGTTAGTGGATAAATATGTAGGGATATGTGCATAGGGCCTGGGTGGGATTGTGGTTGGTGCAGACTCGATGGGCCGAATGGCCTCTTTCTGCACTGTAGGATTCTATGATTCTTATTGCTGTAGTTTTTGTTTTAAAAAGAGCTTCCTATGGCCAAAGCATGACCTGCTTTCTGTCACTGTTTTAACTCCCCAAGAGACATGCTAACGTAGACCTGAATGATTCTCCTTGATGTTTTATCTCCCCCTTGCAGAGGTCTATTTAGCTCTTATCCATAGTGTTAAGGTTGAATTGAAAGTTTGCCAAATGAGGATCAAAAGTGGTACCGTGTATGTGGGGCTCCAATTGGCTAATGGTAATAGTGTATTTTCTGTCTTCTAGAAGCCAAACAGCTGCTGAGAGTCTTTGAATGTGCCAATTCAACCTAATAGGATCCATTTGCACCTATCCATGTAAAAGAAAACCTGGCAACATAAGTGACATTTGCAAAATGTAGTAAGCTGAATGATTGCATTTCTATTTTCTGTACAATTGGTTAATATCGATAGCCAATGTATTTAAAAATTGGCAACTCCCCTCCAACCTCCAGTCAGTAACCTCTCAATGGGTGTGAGTAGTGCATACACAAATACTGTATACAGATTAACAGAACTTTTTTTAAAGAGTCTTATGAACATGTTAAATTGCTCAGTCCACCACTCGCCAGAAAGCACTCACATCCTTGATAGCAAGACCCTTTGTGTAGTACACAGCTCTTCAGACTTCTGAAGTCTGGCAAACATTTTTCCATGAAGTCAGAGTCATGGGTTGATTGTGGTTTTAGTGCCATTGTTTAAATTCTTTTGATTTTGATAAACACTGCATACTGTAGGAAAGATTTGTGAAGAATTAAAACAAAATTCCTGAAACCATATCATTCTCTGAGAAGGTCAGTGAAAAATAACTTTGGTTTCAACTAATCGACTGCAGTGGGAATTCCGCACACATTGCGCGCTGAAGCCATGATGCTACTGAGTGCTGGTCTGCAGGGACAGTCAGAAATGTGATTTGAAAGAGCTATGGGCCAGGATTGCACGGCTCCTCCCATCCTGTAAAGTAAATGGCATATTAAATGGCTCACTGCATCCGCTGGGGAGGCGTAAAATCCTGGTCATGGTTGCCGCAACCACAATCAGAATGGGAATTTAGATGCAACTATGGTTTCCAATCCCATGGAAACACAAAGCTCTTGAAGCTTAGTACTAGAAATAACATATGGGAAGAAAGTCAGGCAGAAAGACAGTTCAAACAAGTACCATTTGGCTTCATGATGCTGAAACCATGACAATGCTTACATGAGTGATCGAAGTGCATCAAGTTATCTGCATAGTTCTGATGGAGATTTGCCAAAATAAAGTTTAGCGTCAGCTTGAGATGATTTGCTTAGAATTACTTAGAGAAACCATCAATTGCTTGGTTTTAAATCACAGTGACGCTTTGTACCTGTGCCTTTGTTAAATTCATCTTCTGTAATTAGATGTTTGAAAAAAAAACTCAATTTTATTGCAACCAATTTATTTTCAAAAGCGAGAAATTTTTTTGTTGCTTTGGAACACAAAGTTCCTGATGCTGCCACGTAGTTTAATGATACAAGCTGTTCCTGTGGTGGCAAATTTGTCCCATTGATACACTGGGATGAATTCACCAATAATGAAACAAGTGCACATTTATTTGTACGAGTCTCGTTCTGTTCTACTTTCAACATCCTTGAAGGAACCAACCAATTCAGAGCCAGAATAAAAATAACCAGCCTGATGCCAACAGCCACTGGCAGCCACCATTTACTTATGCCTACAATTTTACTTTTCCTCTGGAAAGAATTAGAAAACTCCTTCACTGATGAGTGTTTCGGTGCCTCCAACAGCAGTCATCAAGCTATCAAAGCAAGTAAGGTGTGTCTGATTGTACCAGAAAGGGTAAGCAAATATTAAGTAAATCGAAAAGCGTTGCACTGAAATGTCACCACATTTGGGAATACAAATATTATTTCAATTAAATTGAATAACTTCTGATATTTGTTTTATTCTTGGTTTATTGCAAACTTCAACTTCAAAAAGCGACAATAATGTTGCCAAAATACAAAATCAAAAGGCAAAAAAATTTCCATACGCACAAAGCTTTAAAACATGCATCTTTTGCCACACTCTTGTGCAAAGACAGATGTATACTTCACTGTGTATAGGCAGTAAGTAACACATCCCCTCCCTTGCTCGCAACAGTGATCATTTTCCCTTTCACCATTAATTATTACAAGATCCACGAATGTGTTGAGATGCAATGGTCACAAATGTAATTTGTACTTACTACTTGATGACATCCTGCTGGAATCAGACCTGTAAATAAATGACAATAATGCAAAATTAAGTACAACGGATGCACAATTATTAAGAATCTACATACAGTGGGAGAAAGAAGCAAAGTTTTAACAAATTTAGTATGCTAAGTTTCAAAGATTTGGCCACATGCATAGTTGAGGCCTGAAATCCTTCATTCCATACATTCAGTGGCTTGTGAGAGTTCCAGGAATATGGTGCAAGACAGTTTTGGTTTTCAAACACTAATTTCAGGAAAACCTCATTCTTGATTATGGCGCCAATTGCAATAAACGTTTTTTAAAAATGCTATCTATCTACATCATTAGTGCAGGATATAAAAGTTAATATAAAACTGTCAAATTTGCCACTTACAAATAATATGTTAAATGTCTCTTGGTAGTGATCTGCATATTTGAAATTGAGTCACGAACCACTTATTGTTTTAAAAGTTGGCAATTAGCAAAAACCAGTTTAAGAACAGCAAATCAAAAATTAGAAACAAAACTAAAAGAGTTAAAATGTAAGAAACAGGGTTTGTAAGACTGGAATTATCAGAATTACAGGATCAAAGGGCATTGTGATTTACCTGAGAAATTTGTCCTGCAATGTTTGCATATTACAGCAGCGGAATCTGTGACTTGAATCATAGAATCAAAATGGTTAAATAGGACCCCAAGTGTTGGGCAGACTTGAAACTGGGAGTGTTTCAGATCCGACTTTTAGGCCAGTTCTCAGGGATCCCCATACACACACTGCCTGCAAAAATATCAGCAATTCCAAATCGCACTGCACAAGCCTGTGGACGGGGCTTAACGCGCCCAAAACCCTGCAGCTCCGATCGGAGCCTCCAACTGCGCATGCGCAGAGAAAGATAGAATGAGGCTCCCCTGCCACATTGCTCCCGGGCCGGATAATGCCTCCCCCTGGCTGCCACATTGTCCCTCACCCCCTCCACCACCCAGACCGATCACGGGTCCCTCCACCTACCCCTCCCTACCAATCTCAGGGGAGTGGCAGCAATCGTCCCCTTTTTCCCCTCCGATCTCAGGCAGAGTGGCAGTGGACACCCTCCCCCCCCGCCCCGCCCCCTCACTGATCTCAAGCAGAGAGCCTTTGAATGCTCGGCACTTACCTCCTCACTACCTGGAGTGCCCGAATTGGACTTTTGTGGAGCATATCTGTTTTGCGCCGATTCTGGATGGGCGAACGCAGTGGTAAAGAGGGAAGTGTCGGTAAGGTTGGGCATGCAGCCCATTAAGTCAATTTAAATGCATGCAAATGCATTTAAATGGTCACCGCGGCCCAATTGGGCTTGATAAAGGGGGAGCCGATGTGGAGGTGGGCATGGATTGCGCTACTCGCCTCGCGTCTGACTTTACCAAGTTTTCGTGCCCGAAAATGGGCACGACTTGATGGTAAAAATCTGGCCCATACAGTCATAAAGTGCAGAAGAGGCCCTTGGGCCCATCAAGTCTGCACCAACATGCAAGAAACACCTGAACTTCCATCTAATCCCATCTACCAGCACTTGGCCCATAGCCTTGAATGGTATAACGTGCCAAGTTCTTAGCCAGGTACTTTTTAAATGACGAGAGGCAACCTGACTCTACCGCCCAGCATTCCAGACCGTCACCACCCTCTGGGTAAAAATGTTCTTCCTCACATCCCTCCCTAAATCCCCTGCCCCTCTCCTTGAACCTATGTCCCCTTGTGATTAACCCTTCAACAAAGGGGAACAGCTGCTCCTTATCCACTCTGTCCATGTCTCTCATAATCTTGTACACCTCGATCAAGTCACACCCTCAGTCTTCTCTGCTCCAACTAAAACAACCCAAGCCTTCCCAACCTCTCTTCATAAATGTTCCATCCCAGGCAGCATCCTGGTGAATCTCCTCTGCACCCCTTCCAGCACAATCACATCCTTCCTATAATGTGCCGACTTGGAAATCTGCAAACTGTGAAATAAAACCATAATGGATATACATACTTACTTTGGCTAAGCAAAAATCTTATTAGTACCTTTTAGCTCGCTTCAGAAAAAGAACCACTTTTTTTCCTGATTAAATATTGGAATTTATAAGTGGTGTACCTTCACGTACTAACTCCAGTTTTATTATGATTTTTAGCATCTTTGCAGGCATGGTGTTGAAAATATCAAGGAGGGCAGAAATCCTGTTTATACAAATTCAAATATTTGTTACATTCCTGCTGGCTGAATGAAACATTTCCCCAATTGTAAGTAACTGATTTGCACCCTTATCACTCTTAGGTTTCAGCAAGCTAGAACAATTTTATTTTGACTTTATATCAAGCAAATCCTCTAGCAAGGTTACAATCAAAACCTACATGCACCATTAAGTAAAAAACACATCCCCACTGTCTATTAGTCAGAATGCATGAATCAAAAACAGCAAAGGAAAATCTTATATTTGTAATTGCACCTATCACAACATCAGGATGTCCCAATGCACTTTACTGCCAACTACTTTTTCGGTTTAGTTAGTCATTGTTGTTTTGAAAACAAACAGAGTTAGGTGATGAATGGCCAGTTGACATGTTGTAGGGTGAAATATCGGCCAGGGCATAGGGAGAATGATCCTGTTCTTCAAATAGTGCAATGGCTTTTTATGTCCAGCTGAGTAAGCAGTGCAAGCTGTGGTATGTTTCATTCAAAAGACAACTCCTATGATAATGCAGCACTCACTCACTGGCCAAGTCTGGAGTGGGACCTGAACTTAAACCTTCTGATCACTCAGCTAGAGTTCATATCCATGGGTGATATTTCATTATGAAAATATAATAGTCAGTCATTGTTGGCATCCTTCAGTCCAACTGTGATGATGGACATGCAGCAAACCCATTGGTGATGTATAGTTTCATTAGGCGTACTTTCACAGATGTCTGGAGAGACCAATTACAAGAGGCAGGTTCTGCCACAAGTGCTTCACAAAGTGGTCACAAGGTATCATTGTTGGTTGCTGTTTTCAGCATTGACGCCTGTTGTCAAGCTGCTGTAGCCATTGAACATCATGGTGTCATTATGTTGGCTTACAGGAAATATCATCTTTTCCCTCTAAGTGGCTAGAGTTTTCTTGTGGGAAGGTCAATGTTTAAGCCTTCATGCTATGCTTGCAACCATCCTTGACGTGAAGCTTTAGGCAACATACCGGTCTTCCACTCTGGCTACCGTGCCATACATAATGGGGAAGTGGTGGTATAGTGGTAACGTCATGAGACTAGTAATCCAGAAGGCCAAACTAATGCTGAGTCTCAGGTTCAAATCCCAACGTGGCAGCTGTTGGAATTTAAATTCAATTAATAGATCTGGAATTGAAAACTAGTCTAATGGTGACCATAAAACCAATAAAAAAAAACACATCTGGTTCACTCCTTTAGGGAACAAAATCTGGTCTGACCTACATGTGACTCTAGACTTAGAACAATGCGGTTGACTCTTAACTCTGAAACGGCCCAGCAAGTCAGTTGTATCAAGCTGCTATGATGCCTGAAAGGAATGAAACCACCTGAAAGGACAATGGTACATTCAGCTGTCAACTCTGAAACTTTTCCCAGATTTTTTTTCCCCCATATTGGCCCTGGGGTTTTCACTCTGGGTTTTCGCCTCTCCCTGGAGATCACATGGTCTGGAATGGGGGGGTGGGGGTGAGTTAATAGGTTGTGATGAACAAAGCATCGTAGCTGTGAGGGACAGCTCGGTGGATAGGATATTAGGATGTAGATAGGCTGGAAAATTGGGCGGGGATCCTGGATTCAGGATTCAATCCTGGATCGGGGAGCGGCGCGGGCTTGGAGGGCCGAAGGGCCTGTTCCTGTGCTGTATTGTTCTTTGTTCTTTGTTTGTTCTTTGAATAGCCCTCCTTATAAACATCAAGGGGGTTTGTGCCAAAGTTGAGAGCGATGTCCCATAGATCAGTCTAGCAGCAGCAGCCTGAGACAGTCATACGTGGAATGACAAGGACAGCAGCTACCCAGGAACACCACCACCTGCAGACGCCCCTTCAAGTCATACACCATCCTGACTTGGCACAGTATCACCATTCCTTTAAACATTGCTAGTTAATGCCAGTGTTGTAGTTGTACAGGAATACCTTGGCTAAGGGAGCAACTAGTTCTGGAGCACAAGTCTTCAGTACTATTGCTGGTATGTTTTCAGGGCTCATAGCCTTTGCAGATTCCAGTGGCTGCAACAATTTTTTAAAATATCACATGGTATGCCCATGTCCACAAAAAGCAGGAGAAATCCAACCTGCCCAATTACCATCCAATCAGTTAACTCTGAATCATCAAGAAATTGATGGAAGGGGTCACTGATGATGCTATCAAGCAGTACGATTTTGTCCTCCCATGAAATGCTGAGAATTCATGCTGACGGTGTGCAGACATCGAAGATTAAAATTAATGAACTTTCTTGATAATTCCAAGTCATCAGTGCTACACAGCTATTCAAGGGGCTGAGAACTCAGTCATCATAAACCAAGCATCTTGATCCTAAGAATCTGAGTCAGCCAAAGGTGGTAACTGCTTTCTCCACATGTCGAGTTCCACAGTGAGTCAAATCCAATGAGTCACCGTGGATCCAAGGTAGCAGAATTTGCTAACCACTTTCAGTAAGTATTGTTTAGAGTAATCGAGAGCAGATAAATGACAACCTTTCCCATTAAGATTGCTTTCTTAATGCTTATAAGGGAAAACATCTTGCAGGGATTGGAGTTAATCCATGAACCTTTGCGGCTAAGTTTGTGCAAATGACGAGCCCGGTATCATCAGCGTAGCATCCTCTGATCAAGACATGCTGCATTTTTGTCTTTGGCTTCAGTTAGAGAAGATTATAGAGCTTGCTGTTTGACCTAGAATGCATGTAAACTCCAATTCGTAAAAGTTCAAGGAATTAGTCAATAATATTTTAATACATCTATTGTATTGCAGCTTCAAATGGAAAGACAGTGAGGCTTTATGGAATTGCCTGCTAGAATAATGAACCAAAAATTCTCAAAATCATAGAATCTCCACAGTGCACGAGGCAGCCATTTGGCCCAACAAGCCTGCACCAACAACAATCCCACCCAAACCCTATTCCTGTAATCCCACGCATTTACCCTGCTCATCCCCCTGACATTAAGAGGCAATTTAGCATTGCCAATCAACCTAACCAGCACATCTTTGGACTATGGGAGCAAACCGGAGCATTCGGAAGAAACCTACGCAGATAAAGGGAGAACATACAAACTCCACACAGTCACCCAAGGCTGGAATTGAACCCAGGTCCCTGGCACTGACAGACAACAGTGCTAACCACTGTGCTACCCCAAAAATGATCCCTATGATACTGTAATAATCTTGGCAATGATTGAAAAATCTACACCTCGAGCTCTATTTCACTATCCTAAAGATTTGCTACTTTGCAATGATTTACTGATGAATTTTCTGGAAAGTAGAGTTAGGTGTTGGAGCGAAGAAAATAGGGCAACTAATTCACGACTCCCGTCTCATCTTAAATACAATAGGCTAGAGAAAAGAACATGTTAAGAAAATGCATCTGCTTAAATACAGTTTTGTCACATCTGATGATTTCTTTCTCATTTATCAAATAAAACCAGCACAAGGTTCTGTAATCAAGTTATACATCAGCATTTTAAATCTTCTTAGTGCTATATGAGATCCTTAATACACCTTTCTATCCATTGCTGAACACTTGTTGAATAAAGAACAATTAAAATCAGATCAGAAAGTTTGCAATATTTAAACATCTCACATAAGATCCGAGCTAGACTATTTCATTTATTCCTGCATGGCAAAGCTCCATTTCAATTATTTTTTATTCATTGATGTGATGTGGACATCACTGACTAGACCAGCATTTATTGCCCATCCCGAATTGTCCTCGAGAAGGTGGTGGTGTGCTGCCTTGTTGAATCACTGCAGTTCATGTGGAATAGATACAGCCACCATTAAGAAGAGGGTTCCAGGATTTAGACCCAGTGACGGAGAAGGAATGGTGATATAGTTCCAATGATGTGGAGATGCCGGTGTTGGACTGGGGTGAACACAGTAAAAGTTTTAACAACGCCAGGTTAAAGTCCAACAAGTTTATTTGGTAGCAAATACCATTAGCTTTCGGAGCGCTGCTCCTTCGTCAGATGGAGTGGAAATGTGCTCTCAAACAGGGCACAGTGACACAAAAATCAAGTTATAGAATACTGATTAGAATGCAAATCCCTACAGCCAGCCAGATCTTAAAGATACAGACAATGTGGGTGGAGGGAGCATTAAGCACAAGTTAAAGAGATGTGTATTGTCTCCAGACAGGACAGCCTGCAAGTCCAGGAGGCAAGCTGTGGGGGTTACTGATAATGTGACATAAATCCAACATCCCGGTTTAGGCCGTCCTCATGTGTGCGGAACTTAGCTATCTTCTACTGTGGTACCGGGGGAGGCTTGGTTGCTGTTGGTGGTGATGCCGAGTTTCTCAAGTTTCCTGTTCTTGGTGTGCATGTAGATGGTGTAGTTCCTTTGTCTCGTCTGCTTGGCAGAGTTTCGCAGCTGGTCTGCGTCCTGAGCGCAAGTTGAGAATATGGATTCGATCTTGGTTTCCAGGCTGCGGCGTTTGCTGTAGAGCTGGTGTATGAGGTGGTTGAGGAGGGTGAGAGAGGTGTGACGGCAAAGTCTCTCAGCGTAGTCTGTGTTATAGGTTGACCTGAGTGGGTTCGTGATCCGTAGTCCTTTCGGTATCTTGTCTGCTTTCTTGCATGTTTGTAGAAACTTGATGTCTGTGTCGATATGCGTGAATCAGTATTCTGTAACTTGATTTTTGTGTCGCTGTGCCCTGTTTGAGAGCACATTTCCACTCCATCTGACGAAGGAGCAGCGCTCCGAAAGCTAAATGGTATTTGCTACCAAATAAACCTGTTGGACTTTAACCTGGTGTTGTTAAAACTCTTACGATATAGTTCCAAGACAGGATGATGAGTGGCTTGGAGGGGAACTTCCAGTTGGTGTTGTTACTATGTGTCTGCTGCCCTTGTCCTTCTAGGTGGTTGTGAGTTGGAGGGTGCTGGCTAAGGAGTTTTGCTGAGTTCTTGCATTACATCTTGCAGATAGTACGTACTGCTGCCACTATGCATCGGTGGTAGAGGGAATGAATGTTGAGGGTGGTGGATGTGGTGCCAATCAAGTGGGCTGCTTTGTGTTGGATATTTTCAAGCTTCTCAAGTGTTATTGTAGTTGCACTCATTCAGGCAAGTGAAGAATATTCCATTACACTCCTGAATTGTGTCATTTGGATGGTGGACAGGTTTTGGGGAGTCAGGAGGTATGTTACTCTGCAGAATTCCTAGCATCTGACCTTCTCTTGTAGCCACAGTATTTACATGGCTGGTGTAGTGCAGTTTCTGGTCAATGCTAACCCCCAGGATGTTGCTAGTCTTAGATCAATACATGTCAAATTAATCGCAACCATTTTATAAAGAAGATTTGAATAAAATAGTTAATTCCATACAAGATCTTCCACATTATATGCAATTCACTAGAAGTATTGAGGGATTAGGATGCTGTACTGCAAGTGTCAACTTGAACTGAGTTACTCAGGATATTTAAGATGCAATTAGATTAAGAAATAGTTAAAGGGTACAGGAGAAATCAGTCAGATGGAATTGAAATTTCCATTGGGGAGCTAGCAAAACCACAGGCAATCTAGACTGAAAACCTCCAGCAGTACCATTTTCACAGGAGGAAATGAATGACTAGTCAATATTAACTGAATCTACACTAAATATATGAAGATGCTCATTTTAAAACAATTAAAATTTTAGTTCTACATTTGGCCACAGGATTTTGTCACAATGTTCAGCGTTTTGTAAAAACTCAAGGATCTGAGCTCAAAGTTGCTTTGAACTTCTCTGAAAGCATCGAGTTTTGTAAGACCAGACATAACAGCAGAATTAGGCCATTCGGCCCATCGAGTCTGCTCCACCTTTCAATCATGGCTGATTTTTTTCTCATCCCCATTCTCCCGCCTTTTCCCCATAACCTCTGATCCCCTTATCAATCAAGAACCTATCTCTGCTGCAATCAATCAAGAATATATCTCTGCTGCAATCAATCAAGAATATATCTGTCTTAAAGACACTCAATGAAGACTAAACATTGAGGTAGCTTAAATCAGCAAATTTAGAGCTTCAAATAATCCGAGGGAAGAAATCACTGAATCGATCATGGTTCCTGTAGCTTTATGGAATATTAATCATATCAAGTACAATTTCGTGAAGGTTGGTTCTATGCTCAGTGATACAAAACGAGGGAAAATATAACGTGTATGCAGTTACATCTAATAGTGTGCACATTCGAATCTGAAAGGAAAATGTCCAATTCACTAAAGATGTTTTTTGATGCTTAATTGGAAGTTTCTTCAGCTACACAAATAACCATCAAGTTTTTCGTGTTTGAAGTTTGCTAACAACATACAAAGGAGGCAGTAAATGTGCCAACCCAGTGCAGAGAATGGTCTGGAGGGTTACCAGGACAACTACTGTTTAATCGGTGTTGTGAATTTTGATGTTGTATTAATTGCCAAAGGAGCACTAGGGCAAGTTTTCTGTTTTCACCGTTTATCAGTCAGCGAACATTATTTTATCATAGAGTGAATGCGCCGCGTTTTCACTGTTGTCCTGCAGTTAACACCATCCCGGTGGAGATCCCTCGATTATGTCAGAGCCCTTGTTGTTAATGTTATTAATTAGAAACCTGATCTGCTTCAAGAGAGACGCACCGTATACATTTCATTTAGGCTCAGACTCTGGCCTCTCATCTTGTTAACAAGTGGCCTCAAACTCTGGTGATCTAATGCATGCTGAAATGTATCATTCACAAAGGAAGACAAACAATTACATAATGCCGGCAACAAAAAACGCCAAGATTTCCCCGGCTGCAACCCCGCTTGTCCACAACGCGAATCGTCTTGTAAGAACCTTCCTTCCACCAGTAGCTTACCTATTGTACTTTGCGGGAAGTTTCTTCCAGGGAGAAACTTTCTGCCCATCAGCCTCGCCCAGAAAAAGGATTATCCTTCTCATGTACTCAATAAAGCGTTTATTTTCCTCTTCTCAATCTCAAACTCATTTTAAAGTAACTGAAAAAGTGTAGCAAACCTGTTTGACAGCGTCAGTGGCGTTACAAAGGGGCTTTCTGTCATGTTCGCTTTATTTCAAATTCCGAGCGTAAATAAAAGGGAAACTCAAAACCAAAATAAAGTGGCCCACCTCCTGTCCAAATCAGAAGTCTAATTTTTATTATTGTTGTTTCCCCTTCCCCCTCTGCAGTGCCCCGCCTGGAGACGGTGGAACAAGCCGCTCCTTTCTCCTGCCCTCCCCTTGAATAGCAATGGGCCGAGAAAGAGCTGACAATACAGCCAGCATTCACTCACCCTCCGGTCTCAGCTCCCGAATCCGTACACTCGTCCGCAGCCCCGCTCCTGCTTCTCATCATGTCCCTGCGCAGCATTGGGGACTGGGCTGGGGTTCTACACTGCTAACAAGGACTGGGGCTCCTCCACACTGCTCACTGGGACTGGCCTGGGGCTCCCCCACACTGCTCACTGGGCCCCAGCTTCGCTTTCATTGTTTCCCCGCAGGTTGATAATAGTTACACATCCCGCCCACCGACGTCACCACTCCTGACAGACAGGCGGCCATCGCCTTTGATGTGCAATTCTAATCAAAAGCAAATGTTTTTTTTCTACCAGCAGCTGCAAGTTTATATTTTCATCGCCTGTATAGGGAAGGGGGGAGAAAAAGAGGGAACGCGGGACGAGGAAAAAAAAGTGAATGAAAAAAGTGAATGCAGCAGTAACTGCTGCAAAGAGGATTGCAGACTGGAGTTGGGTTGCAGACATTGATTGATGGAGTTTTTTCTTGTCTTTTAGGGCAAACCAAATAAACCAACTCAGATGAACTCAGGGACAAAGTAAAAGGGGCAGCTCCCCAAAAGGAGGGGGAACAGCCCGAACAGAAGTACAAAGGAAACTTAAAACAGATTGATTGATGGAGTTGCTCTTGTTTAGAGGCTCCAGCCGTCTAACGCCCATCTGTCTTGGACATTTGATGGGCAAGCTGTGCAGGTTTTCAGCAGTGCAGGGAGGCTGACTGGTTTAGGACGTTCAGTAAAATTCCTCCCAGTTGTACTTAATTATGCAAATTAATGCTGGAATACGGATTTACAGATGGCGAAGTAGGAATATTCTGATTGAGAAATTTCACTCAAGTCTCCTTGCTTTATCCAGTGAAGTATTTATCAGGGTCTTAATTAGCCCATTACATAGGAGTATTTACAGCAAACAGGCACATCAGGTCTGCTGGTCGATGCGTCCTTCCATTATTTATTTAATCGCATCACCACCTCCTATTCCTTTTCTATATTCTTCTAATATGTATCCTTGCTAGTTAACTCATCTTCCGATTGGGCACTTTACAGCCTTCTGGACTGAACATTGAGTTCAACAACTTCAGAGCACGAACTCTTTCCTCCACCTTCACCCTATTTCCATTTTATTCTGGTTCATCCATTTCATCATCCTTCTTTCTCACTTCCATTTTTCCACTTTCCATTCCAGCTCTCCTTCTTGCCCCTCGTCCCCACCCCTCTCCTCCTCCTTTCAGAGCAGCTGCCACATTCCTCAAGCATTAATTTAACAATTGGCATATCTGTTCTGCCATTCACACATTCTGATCACTTAATGATCACTGTTTAGCATCTTCTCAGCCTTCTGCATCCTCGTTTATATTCCCTTTGTCCCATTCCACCACCCCCATAGTATAAATCTCCGCTGATTCCCTTTGCTCTCAGCTCTGATGAACGGTCATCCAGACTCAAAACGTTGGCTCTATTCTCTCCCCACCGATGCTGTCAGACCTGCTCAGAGTTTCCAACATTTTCTGTTTTTGTTTCAGATTCTAGCATCCACAGTATTTTGCTTTTATCTTTCAGGTCACCCCTTGGATTTTTTCTAGAAAAGAACTTGAGCTTAATTGTTCAATCGTTCCTGATAGATATAATCACTCACTGGTATCATTTTAGTAACTTTGTTTTATATTTTCTCCAGTAAACGGCGGGAGTAACTATGACTCTCTTAAGGGAGGTTTGGGAATTCCCAAGCTTGAAATTCAGATCCCATCTGCAATAATCCGGAAATGGGAATCGCTATCTGCCTCTGAAGACCGAGTCATTCGGGCCTCATTTCAATTCTGTGAAAAGAACCTGGGTGAAAACATCGAAGATCTGAGATGCCTCAAGGTGCTGAGGGAAATCGAAGACTTCTTGCCAGACACAGAGGAGAACGGTGATGAGGACCTAGAGATGATCAGGCGTGCCATACCAATGATCGGTGGGAATGAGGCAGATCCCAGAAAACCAGTGAACAAATATGCAGGATGGAGAGAATGGGAGTTTGATAAATGGATGAGACTACCCTGTCAAGGCATCGGTGTACATTACTACAGTCAGGATAAAATTTCAAACAGTTGGATAAAGACGGTTTACCAACTGAAATCGAGTCGTTACATCAATAACCTATTAATGAGATGTAACTTATATCCTACAAGGGTAACTCTATCAAGAGGACAACCCGATGCAAACAAATCATGTAGAAGGTGCGAAATTGGCATAGAAACACTCGGGCACATTTCTGGCTTTTGCCCATTTGTAAAGAATTGTCGGATAAAACGCCATAACAAAATCCTAGACCAGTTGCGCAAGTATGTCGGGAAATACGGCTGGACATCCTACCTGGAACCAAGACTTTTTGGCAAGAATGGTACCCTCTGGAAGCCGGACATCATCTTTAAGAGGGAGAAAGATCAGAAGGTTGCCGTGGTAGATGTTACAGTTCGATTTGAAAGTGAACGCGACAGTCTGGAGAAGGCGTGGATAGAGAAATGCATTAAATACCAGCATCTTGGGCCTGAAATCGTGAAATTAACCGGATGCCCGGATCCCCAGTATTTTGGATTTGTTGTTGGCGCCAGAGGAAAGTGGCTGGAAAGGAATAACTGCCTCATGAGCTTCCTGGGAATAAAAAGATACCAGTCGTTCGCCCAGCAAATTTCACGACTCACCCTGTCACTAACGTTGGAGCTTTTGGGGATCTTCAACGACAGGTGAGAGAGACAAGACAATCACAAGAAAACAAGCTGAAAGCTTGTCAGACCATGGGCTCACAGCCCAAGGAGGTCATATGAACTTATATGAATGCTCCGAGACTATACATGTGACAGAGTGTATATATGTTACTGTGTTTATTTATTTAATAAAGGTTCCTTGTACATAGTTAAGTGGCCTGTGGGCAGCACGTCAGCTCAGTGACAAATACGGTCTTCTGTGCTGTGCAGATCCAGAAACCTGAATCGTCTCACCGGTTTGGGGTTGTGCCTGTGGGAGTTAGCACGTTCTCCCCGTGATTGCGTGGGTTTTCTCCGGGTACTCCGGTTTCCTCCCACATGTCCAAAAAGGTGCATACCAGCCGATTGATAACACGAAATTGTCATTTATTCCGACCCCTTTAATCTGGTTTAATTTGGCACATTTGCAATAGTCTAAATTCCACCCCCAGTTATGGTGGAGCATCGTGCACTCGGTACCGACAAATGGCTCATTAAGCCCAATTAGATCTGGGATGACTTGTGAGAAACATACTTTGTGACCATCAGCTGACTCCAGCTCACGTTCCTCAGTTAAGATCGGTGGGCCCTTGACTGTGGTCCCACTAGAGGTAGACAAAAACGTCGACGAGCGACGTAAAGACTCGAACTGTGCACTCTTTGAGTGTTTCTAAATAGCCAAATGCCTCTATAATGTTCATAGTACTTTAAATGTGGTCCAACCAAAGTTCTATACAAATTTAACTCTACTTTTCAATTCTATCCTAGAAACGCGCTCCAATTCTGTATCGCCTCACACTTGTCTACATTGAGACTCATTTGTCAATTGGGACTTGCATACACATTGTAAGATTCCATGATTAATAAACTCAGTGCTGAAGGAGGCCATTCAGCCCATTGAGTTTGCACTGACCACAATCCCATCCAGGCCCTATCCCCATAACCCAAGCATTTACCCCAGCTAGTCCCCCTACACTAAGAGGCCGATCCACCTAACCTGCACATCTTTGGACTGTGGGAGGAAGCCGGAGCACTCAGAGGAAACCCACGCAGACACAGCAAGAATGTGCAAACTCTACACAGACAGTGACCCAAACCAGGAATCGAACCTGGGTCCCTGGCACTGTGAGGCAGCAGTGCTAACCACTGTGCCACCATGCCGCCCTATTCGTGTATTCCTGTATTTTATCACTGTCAATCTTTGAATTAATTAGACCTCCCATTTAGTGTTGTCTCAAAGTTTGAAATTGTAAAGCATTTGAAATGAAAATCACTAACTAAATGCATGTACTCCTTGAAAGCAACATGAAATTACACAGCAACCCTTCATGTTATTACCACAGGAACAGTGACTTCAATTATATTTCACATTACTTGCAATAGGATAAATGGAGCATAATTTCTTTGAATGAAGTATGTCCATTCACATTTGAATATAGTTTAACAATCTGGAAATTAAAAGCTGGCATCTCTAAAAATGATCTTGAAATTGGCAGTTTATTCTATCAATCCAATTGATTCAGTAATATCCTTTAGGAAAAGAAATATGCCATTCTAAACTGATTTATCCAACATGGTATTCCAGACTCAGAACAATGTGGTTTACTCTTGTGCTCTGATGTGACCTAAGAAGCCACTCACTTGTATTAAACCAGTGCAAAGAACAAAAAATGGGCTGCAGCAATTCAAGGCGTCTCACAACAATAAATGCCAACCCTGTCAGTATACCCACCTCTGGAGAGTAAAAACATTTGCATCCAGTGTACAGTACTTCACAGCAAAGCAACATAAGTAACCAATGGAAGTAAAATAATTACATTCAATGTTGGAGTCTCCACACTCTTCCCCCCCCCCCCCCCCCCCCACTCCCCCACTCCCCGCAACACTTTGCATCGCAAAATATTTCAAGGCAATCATTTACCTTTGATGTTAAGACACTTGTAATTTTCTAGGGAAACATGACAGCCCCTTTGCACACAGCCAGTTCCTACAAATGCAATACATAATAGACAGATTTCCTTTAAATTACTGTACCTCAGATGTTCTGATTCAGCATGTATTTAATTCTGTGAACTTCAGTATACAAAGAGTAGAATTTATGTTCCGGGGTAATCCAGTTGCAGCGAGTTCCACAAGCAATAGTATGCCAAGTTTTATAACTCACTTTCTGAATACAGAGTGTTTTTTTATTCATTCATGGGATATGGGTGTCACTGCTGGGACAGCATTTAATGCCCATCTCTGAGGGCATTTAAGAGTCAACCATATTATTGAGGATCTGGAGTCACATGTAGGGCAGACCAGGTAAAGACGGAAGATTTCCTTCCCTAAAGGACATTAGTGAACCAGATGGGTTTTTATGACAACAATGGTTTCATGGTCATCATTAGACTTCTTTAACTCAGACATTTATTGAACTTAAGTTTCACCATGTGCCATGGTGGGATTCAAACCCAGGTCCCTAGACCATTACCCTGGGTCTCTGGATTACCAGTTCAGTGACGACAACACTGTCTCCACATAATTCATGCTCTTGTAACACTTTTTAATTATTTCCACCATTTAAATTGCTATTTGCTTGCTTTGTGCAAGTCGAACCCTGAATTGAAAAGGAAAATATTTGTATCGAAGAATATTTAATCACAAACATTTGAAGAAATTTAGTCTACCTTCTGACACATATTGGCCTGTCAGCATAAGGAGAAATTACACCCCAGTATCACTTGGTTTAACCCCTCATCAGCAAATTTAAAAATGATCAGATTAAGAGTGGTTGCAGTGTTAATCTTTAGTTATAGTAAGAAGTTTAACAACACCAGGTTAAAGTCCAACAGGTTTATTTGGTAGCAAAAGCCACACAAGCTTTCGGAGCTCCAAGCCCCTTCTTCAGGTGAGTGGGAATTCTGTTCACAAACAGATGGGCAATCTTTAGTTATGACAGGCTGTAAAAATGTAATTTTGTCTATAATGAAATTGGTTATAGGTTGGAGATATTGTCACTGCAGGAATTTGTGCTGAACTCCATAATTTCTTGTTCATGGTATATTTAAATTCAAACAAATGTGTTTTAATGTTCATGTCTATTGGATATTAAGTTGTACAGCACTCATGATGCCTGTGCAGAATTCCAAAAAGCCATGAACCTGGTTGCATTTCACCATCTATTTTTATTATGATCTCAAGGGAGACCATCAACTTTTAAAGGTATCAGCGGGTTATTGCACCAGGCACTATATTTAAACATCACTCACACACACACACACACACACACACACACTTTTCAATGCCTCAAAGCCCAGGACTGCTACAGAAATGGCCCACAAAGGGAAGAAACGTGCATCCCCAAATGTTTGCCAATGCTTTGCTGGAACATCTGCTTGGCATTGCAGAAGTCTGCCGAGACCCTCAGTACTCTTGTCACAACCCGAGGTCCACAAAGGTAACCAACCTAACTTGGGAACAGGTGTCTGTGGTAGTGAGCACCAACTCCACCCAGAGGAGATTGATCATACAGTGCAGAAAACACATGAAATGATCTCATCCACACAGCGAGAGTAAATCAACCTTCTGATGACTCAACTTTCACTCTCTAGCCTGTCACACATTGGCAGGATCAAACTCCACTAAGATCTCTCACACTGCTATCACATGGGACATCATCAATCACTCTCCCATGCACTTTGACATCTCCATCTCGCCTCACATCCTCTGCAGTTCACGTATTTATTGCAAACATGGCTCCACTCAGCACACACAGCCATCCTTATCATGCCATATGCTCTCACTCCCTCCTCTCTGCACAGGCCAAGCTCACCCATAATAAAAGCAAGAGGTCCCAGACTGGTGGGCCTGGCAGAGATCAGGGCCCTCACCCAGTATGAGTGCGCTCTTCACCTGGCTGGAGAGGGCCTGGACTGTGCCTGTGACACTGGGGAGGTTGGCGGCACACACAAGTGAGGATTCTGCACTAGCTCATCCTTCAGACTCCAAGACTGAGGGTGCAATGTGATGTTTTAGTATTTTGATGCCACATGCTAATTATCAGTACTTTCCTTTATAGGCACCTCCAGCAAGAGACACTAAGAGGCAGCCCATCATCTCCAGCCCCCTTGACATCTCGGATGAGGATTATGAGGATGCAACAAATTAAGACCCGTCATAGTGCTCACCCACACCTTCCATCATTACAGAGACACACCTTGGTGAGCTTAAAGTTAGAGCAGGCTTGGAGTCGCAATCTGCTGAGCACAGCATAGAGTTTGGTCCACAGAACTGGAGGCAAGGACAAAGGTCAGGGGCATTCAGAGGACTAGTTTCTGTTGAGTCCGAGACAGATGAAGAATCTTTGGATGCAG
Source organism: Mustelus asterias (assembly GCF_964213995.1). Classification (NCBI taxonomy): domain Eukaryota; kingdom Metazoa; phylum Chordata; class Chondrichthyes; order Carcharhiniformes; family Triakidae; genus Mustelus; species Mustelus asterias. The sequence continues at coordinate 53,481,878 of NC_135803.1, forward strand.
TCCTAAGGCAGAAATTAAAGTTGCAGTGAGACAATGGAATATCAGGCAAGGTTGTCAGATGCATTCCACAGATTGCAATGTATGATTGAGAAATCCCTCCTCATTCAGTTTGAAGTTATAGCGCCAGTATGCCAAGGCATGGAGGTCAACAGCAGTTGGATGGCAGCCACCATGGAGACCTTCATCCAGGATGTGGATCCTGCACTGCACCAGGAGTTGCACTCCATCAGGAATTGCAATCCATCACTGTATGCATTGGGGACCAGGGCACCTTGATTTCACTCCATCTGCCCCTTCTCCTCAGGGAGGTAGCTGAGGGCCCTCAGATACCCATAGGGACAAGGACCAGCAGCTGGACAAGCTATGGCTATCCACCCAGGTGACTCTGGGAGTGTCGAGCCAATCCCCTCTGTCTGCGACATCACATCCAACTCTACAGACTGAAAAGGGTTTGCAAATGTTTGCTACATAAATTTCAGATGCTACCCCATAATTTCATCGAGCTCACCCAGTGCCTAACATCAAGAAGTCAAGTCAGAACTCAAACATTTGGAAGAACTAGAAGTCATAAGGCCAGGACAGTTTTCTGAATGGCCTGCCCCATTGTATCTGTATTGAAATTGGACAGAATAATCCACATTTGGAATTGGATAATGATTCAACAAAATTTGTAATGATTAACACCCACAAGAGTTTGTATCAACACACCAGGTTACTCCTCTTTGGTGTGTCTTCAATATGCACCATTCTTTAATGCACCTTAGAAAGTTTATCGCATGACACACCCAAAGTAGCAGTGCACCCAGATGATGTTTTAATCACAGGAGCTTCCCAAGAAGAGCATTTGGCAAACCTCAAAGAGGTGTTTAAGAGATTCAAAGAGGTTGGGGTGCAATTTAAAATAAAGTTTAACTTTCAGTCCACAAGATCACTGACCTTGGATTTAAAGTCAATGTCAAGTGGTTACACTCTCTAGAAGAAGTAGTAAAAGGTATCAAGGAAGCACCAGCACCTTGGAACATATCAGAAATGAATTTTTTTTTAGGTATGGTTAATTACCATGGGCGGTTTAGACCAAGTCTCTCAATATTACTGGCACTATTACATCTGCTTTTAAAGAAATATCAATGTTGGTCTTAGAGACAGCCACAAAAAGAAGCTTTTGAGAAAGTGAAGCTGGCTTTCCAATCTTCAGATTTGCTAGTCCATTTTGCCCAAAGATAATCCTAATGTGAGATGCATCACCCTATGGCTTAAGGGCAGTGTCATCTCATAGAATGACCCGTTGCTTTTGCAACACAAACCTTAACTGAGGCCGAGAGAAAGCATGACTAATTGGGGGGCGTGGGGGGGTGGGGGGGGGGGGCTGGCCGGCCATCATTTACAGGATTAAAACATTTCACCAGCATGTGTATGGCGTGTTGCGTGCATGGTGTCTATCTCTTTAAGGCAGAACAGCAGAAGTACGTCATCTGACTTGAGGTACCAATCTAAACAGAGTGAGTGATCACACCAGAGGTGGAGTCTTCTCAGGTAGAATCATCTAGAAGCCATGCTGTAAGCACACGAGGACTGGAGTTGCTGCTCCAGGGCAGCGAAGGACTGCAACTCCTGTACCAAGTTCTCTCATCAATAAATACCTTTCGTTTCTAACAAAGTCTGAAATTTCTTGAAGACGTCAAAACAGGGTTTCACTTCATGATCATTACTGATCACAAGCCTAGTGCTTCAGCAAGTCTAGTGGTGGGCTTAATTTCTAGCAACATACAACTATGTGCTCTGACACAGACTGGGTACCCAAATCTGGAAAGCAGATGCCCTGGGTAGCTTTCCAGTGCCTCAAATCATACCACCACCTCCGGTACCACAAGCCTTCAACTTTTTGGATACGCTGCCTGTACGATCAGTACAAATTTGGAATTGGACTCAGAGAGACCCAGTCCTGTCCAAAGTAAAGCATTTGGTATTCCATGGATGGCACTTTGACAAGTTGGACCAACTCAAGCCATTCCAGCTCGGCAAAGATAAACTGAGCTGTGTGGATGGAGTGTTAATATGGGCATCTAGAGTAGTGGTTCCAGGCCGAGCAAGAGGAATGTTGTTGCAGGAATTACACAATGCTCACTCAGGTCAAACCAAATGAAGATGCTCATCAGTAGTTATAGGCGGTGGCCAGACACTGATAAGGACATTGAAAATCTGGTCAGCCGTTGTGATCAATGCCAATCGCAACAAACACTGCCTCCTTCGGCTCAGTTGCATGCATGGGAAAGGTCTGACTGACCTTGGATACGGTTTCATCTGAATTTCACAGGTCCGTTTATGGGAACTATGCTCTTAATTATTGATGATGCCCATTCCAAGTGGCTTGATATTCATAAAATGAGAACAATGTCATCTGCAAAAGTTGAGAAACTGTGGCAAATCTTTGCTATGCATGGCCTACCAAAAGTTTTGTTCTCCAATAATGGCACTGCCTTTACAGGGATAGAGTTTCAGCATTTTACATGAAATAACACAATACAACATGTGCGCACATACCCTAATACCCAGCCTCAAATGGCTTTGCAGAAAGAACTGTCCAGACATTCATATCTGCAATGAAAACAGCCGGTTACATCCTTGCGATTGAAGTTTGCTAGATTCCTCCTTACATACATGATACCTGACGTTACCACAGGAGTATCCGTCCCAGAACTGCAGATGGAGAGGTCCCTCCAGTCCAGGTCTGACCTAGTGTTCCCCAATTTAGTGGAGAAGGTGGAGGTGAAACAGAGTGCACAAAAGAGGTGATAGGTCTTGAGGTAAATTATTTAGTATTCACCTGGAACTTTAGGTTGGCCATGGTCCAGCCTGGGTCCCTTGGAAGATCACAACAAAACCAGACCCGGTCTCCTATCTCCTTGACCTGCAAGACAGAGAAGGAAACATGTCGACCACATAAGAAAGTTAATACAGTACAAACAGAGCAGGCTGATCCAGCAGCACCTATCAGCATTCCTCCAATAGTGCCAAGTTCAGTGGGACTGGTGACTCAGCAACAGCCCTATGTTGTTCCAGTGGGAACCAGAGCAGATGTCCACACCTCTTGAAACCACCCAGATGTTGCTCAAGACACCATTACCTCAACTGAGGCAGAGCCAGCCAGAGAGCTACGGCGTTCTCACAGAATTCGTAAGTCTCCTGATAGACTGAAATTTTGAGAGACTACTGCTACCACCCCCCACTTTTTATTAAATTCACCATTATTGTAAATTGTCGTCTGTTCATAAAGAGGGCAATAAGGAACTTTAAGGGGGAGGGAAATGTGGTAGCACGCGGAGCAACAGTTGAGCTCAGGTCCAAGCGTGCAAAGTGTTGATTGAGAGGTCCGACAGCAGGCAGCTCATCAGTTGCCACCCAGGAGTCAAGGAATGAGGGGACATTCATCAACTTTTCCATGTATAGATTTATTCAGGTAAACCTCTTCATTGAATTTCATCTGCCGAATTGTTGTGCCTCATGGCTTTTAAAATATTCAAATAATCTTCATGACATGGCTTGGCAGGAAACAGGATCCACCATTGAAAGCTGAAGTGGACAATCACACCCCTTTTTTTTCTCACTGATGAGTAACGGACTTTTTGGTCCCTGCAATATTTTCCTCTCCTGCCCACTATTGTGTCTGCTGTGGGCAGGAGTGAAAAATCCCAGCCTTAGAATATAAACCCAGTTTACCTGTTACTTCTTAACTCAACCCAAGGCGTCCCCTATACATTCCAGGATCCTGCACATTCTTTTGCTTTTCCTTTTGTAATCAAATAAATATGCTAGAACTCTCTGGCATTCACTTTTATTTCTTAGTACAACACTGCCTGTGTTGTATGTGCTTTACAAATGAAATTGAAAGATGCACTGGATGTTGCAAGTAGATTTTGAGCCACTTCCATAAACTGGATATTTCTCCAGTAATTGGGACAATTGGAGCCATTCTCCAAGATGTTAGGTTTCATGGGGTTGTTCAATTTTTTCTGGATAAGTGACACTCCAACTTTCCTTTAAAACCTCAACTGTGGACCTCTCATGTCAAGCTTGACTCACTTCATTTGTACTTAGTGATTCAAATACCAGGAACACTCCCCATTCTTAATAACCTCTATGCCCCTTGTCCTATCTTTAGGCATAGACCACTCTCTCTGCATCGGCTCATATAGCTCTTGGTCCCACAACTGCTTTACAGCTCCTAGCAGACACATTCACTGCCTACTCCAAGCCCCAATCAAGCTGACTGCTTCTTTCTCTGAGCACACACCAATAAAGTAAAACAAATGGAACCTTTCTAAACCCCACAGCCCATCTCCACAGTAATGTGACATACTCTGGGATGCTCCAAACAAACTTTTTAAAATAAATCTTCAAAGTGATACTCTTTAATAATTTATCCCTATAATGGAGTCAACAGTCCTCTTACTAGACTTATTGATTCCATCAATAATCCCTGTGTTTACAGATTGCTTTTACCCTCTTTGATCTAGGGAACTTGCATGACTAATTGAAGCCTCCCCGGTTTACCCTCCAATTTCAAAGCAATTTCGGAGGTGTTTTGAGACTGCCAAAACTAGGTCTTCCAGTTGGAACCAAAGTAGCCATTATAACCCTAGGTGTGAATGCCTTTTACCACCAGCCCAGCAACACAATAACATTTTCCCCTTTGAATTATTACCCCAGGTCTGTTTGCATTGCACTTACCCCAGGATTGTCAGTTTCTCAATCAGATGTTCCATTAATCTGCATTTAAAATTCACTTTCTAAAACTAAAAGTTATATTCCCAATATGAAATTAAGTATTTAATTTATTATAGCAAAATAGTTATTGCACTGGAATTTGAGCAGCTTCAATACAGTGATAGGATTTTGTGTTACATTAACTTCAATGCTACAAGAAATATTTAACTTCATTAAAGATATAATGGTGAATCCAGTGAAACTCAAACTATCCAGCAACTAGATGAATTATCGCATCCACTAGCCTACTTTAGAGCAGAACGTGACAAAGATTGCCTCTGAGGGGCCCATGGATGTATAATATTTACAAGCGTGAATATTTTAGGACATAGCATTATTTCTTCTGGGGATATCTTGAATCCAATTCAACGTCTCAAGTACGCAACAAAAGACCAGCGTTACAATTTTGGAATGAAGGAATCAGCGGTCTTTGTTGCCTCTATACTGGACAATTAAATGGAATTGTCCTTTTTGATTTTAAATCAAACTGGCACCAGATGGTTTAATTTTGGTATAGATTTTATAAGTTTTGACATCATTGCCAGGGTGCGAAAGCAGTCTTCATTGTAGTTCCTAACTTTTATTTCCAATCAGATGGAGTATTACTGAGCAAGTATTTGAAATGCATTGGCCAGAACAGTTTGTTCCACAGATGAAGAGTTGGACATTCAAATTAGCTTTCTGGGATTAAACCTTTGATGAAGATTTAAATGGAGAAAAATTACATCATGCTACTGTGCAGAGGGACCTGGGGGTCCTTGTGCACGAATTGCAAAAACTCAGTCTGCAGGTGATCAAGAAGGCGAATGGAATGTTGGCCTTTATCACGAGGGGGATAGAATATAAAAGCAGGGAGGTCTTGCTGCAACTGTACAAGGCACTGGTGAGGCCGCAACTGGAGTACTGTGTGCAGTTTTGGTCCCCTGATTTGCGAAAGGATATATTGGCCTTGGAGGGACTGCAGAGAAGGTTCACCAGGTTGATACCGGAGATGAGGGGTGCTTATGAGGAGAGATTGAACAGATTGGGTCTGTACTCGTTGGAGTTTAGGAGGCTGAGGGGTGATCTTATAGTGACATATAAGATAAGGGCAGCACAGTAGTGCAGTGGTCCCGGCTCGGGTCACTGGCTGTGTGGAGTTTGGACATTCTCCTCGTGTCTGCGTGGGTTTCCTCCGGTTGCTCCTGTTTCCTCCCACAGTCCAAAGATGTGTGGGTTAGGTTGATTGGCCAGGTTAAAAATTGCCCCTTAGAATCCTAAAATGCATAGGTTAGAGGGATTAGCGGGTAAATATGTGGGGGTAGGGCCTGGGAGGGATTGTGGTCGGTGCACTCGATGGGCCGAATGGCCTCCTTCTGCACTGTAGGGTTTCTATGATAATGAAGGGGCTGGATAGGGTAGAGGTAGAGAGATTCTTTCCACTTAGAAGGGAAACCAGAACTAGAGGGCACAGCCTCAAAATAAGTGGGGGCCAGTTCAGAACAGAGTTGAGGGGGAACGTCTTCTCTCAGAGGGTAGTGAATCTCTGGAATTCTGTCTATTGAAGTGGTGGAGGCTACCTTGTTGAATATGTTTAAATCACGGGTAGATAGATTTCTGATCGATAAGGGAATTAAGGGATATGGGGAGCAGGCGGGTAAGTGGAACTGATTCGCCTCAGATCAGCCATGTTCTTGTTGAGTGGCGGGGCAGGCCCGAGGAGCTAGATGGCCTACTCCTGCTCCTATTTCTTATGTTCTTATGTAAGATGGGTGAATCCAGATCAAATAAAATTGAACCATCAAATTTTCTCTTTCTTTTCTTCTGAGTAGACAAATGAGTGGGGGGAGAGGGGGAGGGATAGATTTATGGTTAGGGGCAGGAGATTTAGAGGAGATTTGAGGAAAAACATTTTCACCCAGAGGGTGGCGGGAATCTGGAACTCACTACCTGAAAAGGGTGGAAGAACTGGAATCCTCACACATTTAAAAAGCATTTGGAAGAGCACTGGAAACACCATAGTATACAAGGCTACAGAGCTGGAAAAGTGCTGGAAAATGGGATTAGGATAGATGCTTCACTATCCAGCAGAGACACGATGGATCCAAGGGCCTTTTTGTGCTATAAAACTCTATGGGTGGGATTTTGCGGTCTCGCTCATTCTGAAAATCCTGCCCGAGGTCAACGGACCTTTGCATGTCCCACCGCTCGCCCAGATTCCTGTGGCAGGCGGGGTGGTAAACTTCCAGCCTTTGACTCCATATTCTAGTTACATAGAACATAGAACATTACAGCGCAGAACAGGCCCTTCGGCCCACGATGTTGCACCGACCAGTTAAAAAAAAACGGTGACCCTCCAACCTAAACCAATTTCTTTTCGTCCATGAACCTATCTACGGATCTCTTAAACGCCCCCAAACTAGGCGCATTTACAACTGATGCTGGCAGGGCATTCCAATCCCTCACCACCCTCTGGGTAAAGAACCTACCCCTGACATCGGTTCTATAACAACCCCCCCTCAATTTAAAGCCATGCCCCCTCGTGCTGGATTTCTCCATCAGAGGAAAAAGGCTATCACTATCCACCCTATCTAAACCTCTAATCATCTTATATGTTTCAATAAGATCCCCTCTTAGCCGCCGCCTTTCCAGCGAAAACAATCCCAAATCCCTCAGCCTCTCCTCATAGGATCTCCCCTCCATACCAGGCAACATCCTGGTAAACCTCCTCTGCACCCTCTCCAAAGCCTCCACATCCTTCCTGTAATGTGGGGACCAGAACTGCACACAGTACTCCAAGTGCGGCCGCACCAGAGTTGTGTACAGTTGCAACATAACGCTACGACTCCTAAATTCAATCCCCCTACCAATAAACGCCAAGACACCATATGCCTTCTTAACAACCTTATCTACTTGATTCCCAACTTTCAGGGATCTATGCACACATACACCTAGATCCCTCTGCTCCTCCACACTATTCAAAGTCCTCCCGTTAGCCCTATACTCAACACATCTGTTATTCCTACCAAAGTGAATTACCTCACACTTCTCCGCATTAAACTCCATCCGCCACCTCTCGGCCCAACTTTGCAACCTGTCTAAGTCTTCCTGCAAACTACGACACCCTTCCTCACTGTCTACCACACCACCGACTTTGGTGTCATCAGCAAATTTGCTAATCCACCCAACTATACCCTCATCCAGATCATTAATAAATATTACAAACAGCAGTGGCCCCAAAACAGATCCCTGAGGTACACCACTTGTAACCGCACTCCATGATGAATATTTACTATCAACCACCACCCTCTGTTTCCTATCCGCTAGCCAATTCCTGATCCAATTTCCTAGATCACCCCCAATCCCATACATCTGCATTTTCTGCAGAAGCCTACCATGGTGAACCTTATCAAACGCCTTACTAAAATCCATATATACCACGTCCACTGCCTTGCCCCCATCCACCTCCTTGGTCACTTTCTCAAAAAACTCAATAAGGTTAGTAAGGCACGACCTACCTGCCACAAAACCATGCTGACTATCACCTATCAATTCATTACTCTCCAAATAACTATAAATCCTATCCCTTATAATTTTTTCCAACATCTTGCCGACAACAGAAGTGAGACTCACCGGTCTATAATTCCCGGGGAAGTCTCTGTTCCCCTTCTTAAACAATGGGACAACATTCGCTAACCTCCAATCTTCTGGTACTATACCAGAGGCCAACGACGTTATAAAAGGTTAACATTCCATTTACCTTTTTGATTATTTCTTGAACCCAACTACTATATTTTAATGAGCTGTCAACATTGCTCCCTAAATCCCTCAGGACCTCCACTTTCTCAGCTTTTCACAGTTCAAGTAATGCTCAAGATTTATCCTCTTTTGGCCTCAAATTAATGACCTCTGCGTTGAAATATATCTGCCCAAGTTTTGCCTACTTACTTAGTTAAAAAACTGCCCACGAAGATCTAGCAAGCTCAGTGCCATAGATTTCCCCTTGCCTGGCTTCAGTTTGAATCTCACATCAGGTCAAAGGGATTTCCAAGCATCCAAGAACAATTATGTCATCAAGCAGAGTTAACAGACAAAATTCTCTGAGACAGTCAACCAGAAAGCAAAATGCACTGAATACATCAAATGCACTTTTAATAAAACTTTTTACAGAGAGCAAATTAAATAGATGGAACATGAGAAGAGGAAATATAAACAAAACTAAAAAATTTTAATTGAAAAAAATGTGAATCATATTAATTTGACATTCCACAAATATAAAATCTGCTTTATGAGAAGAGGAAGACCGTTAAGCAGTAAATACAAATTCAGTACGTTGTTAACTCAGATGCATGGGACCATCGCCACCTGCGGGTTCATTTCCAATTCTCAAGACATCCTGGCTTGGAAGTACCCTTCACTGTCATTGGATCAAAATTCTGGAACTCCCTCCCTTACAACAGAGTGCACTTCCACCACTGGGACTGCAGCAGTTCAAGCGGCGGCTCATTTTCACCTTCTCAATGACATTGTGGATGGGCAATAAATTCCAGCTTTGCCAGCGACACTCATGCCCAGGACAAAAAAAAGCTACACTTCATTGAACAAAGTGCAAGTTTTTCATGGGTTTTTAATATATGTCTTATAATGTAAAAAGGCAAGTTTCCATCAAGTTAGTGATTCTTACTTGATAATAACGTGGGTGGACTTCATCAGCACTCTTCGTGAGGAGGCGTAGAATCACTAAAAGTAGCTTCTGGATTTCCATACTTGACTGCACAGGTACAGGCTCTCAAAGTTGCTGACAGTCTCAGGGCAATAATGACTACAAATTCTACTAGCTTTGTTGTTACAAAATCTGGGCGAATTATGAAATCAGGACACTGTTTGAGGAGTTTGTTTTTATTTGTGTCAAAAGCAGGCTTACATTAACTCAGCAATTAAGTTACTGTGAAAATCCCTAGTTCCTAAACTCCAGCGCCTGTTTGGATACACTGAGAATTTAGTATGGCCAATGCATCTAACCAGCACATCTTTCGGACTGTGGAAGGAAACCTGAGCACCCGGGAGAAACCCACAGTCACGGGGGCAACGTGCAGGCTCCGCACAGACAGTGAATCAAGCTGGGAATCAAACTGGGTCCCTGGCGCTGAGACAGTAGTGCTAACCACTGTGCCACACAATGGATGGAATTCCTTTGCATCCTGTTTGATAACCAGTGACAAAGAATACATACACTCCATGTGTATTTTTATCTGGATGGAGAGGGTGACAAATGCTGCCAACTGCAATAGAAAACCAGCAATTTTTTGGTGATCATATAAATTCTTAATATAAAGTAGTTGCATTGTGATAAGATACACACAAAATATTAATTTTTTACTGATCAATATTTTTATTTTATGAAAAACCACCAACTCAATGATTAAACAAATTTTGCCCTAGACACAATGTCACATGGATACTCACGGTTTTCAATTACAATTAATTGAAGAAACCTCCTACCCGCTATACAAACACATTTTAAAAATATATTACTTACCAAGTGAACCTCTAAAAATAGCTAAAATGTAATTTTAGTATCTTCAGCTAATTACACAAGAACCTATCCACACTTGATGCACAAGTCGAGTCCAGTCAATAAATTCAACATTTCTTTTTGGTATCTAAATTTATATTTCACAAAATTGTACATGAATCCCCACAAATACAAAAAAAGTCACCCAAACTGAAATGCAAGTGTTCTTACTAGACATGCACAGAGCAGGCATGCTTGGTTACCTTTTAATGATACTGAACAGTTCAGCATCCAAACAAAATTGTATATTCATGCGTAAGTTGCTTAAGCTTAATGTAAATATGGCATACAAATAAATCTCAGGTAGTTAGAAACTTAGAAATATAACTTTTTGATTAGAAGGACTATTCAAAATTTTAACAAGAGTCCAACTTAAATACTTGAATAAATGTAATTCAAGACATACAAACAACATCCATTTATTCATGCAGGCACATCAGTGGAATGGATAACAAAGTCTAGAGCAGTGAATGAGTATGTATTTCAAAACATTAGGTTAGAATAATGTCGTATTCTTTGTACAACACATTACTACCCTGAACAAGGATGTCAGAAAATATACAGAAGGCAAAATAATCCAATTTGCATTTGATGCAATGCAATCTCAGTACATTCCTGAAATTATTACACTATGCAGTAAGATACAACTTAGTAGCTGACTAGCTTGGTAAGAATTATTTAGATAAAAACTGCAGCAAAATGTGAATAAATTAAAACAATACATAGAAATTCTAACATCGCTATTAAATTAACTTGATTTGTGTGCACTTCTATCGAGACCCAACTGCAGAGACCATAGGTTGTCACAGATGAAAATGTTATTTGTTTTACCATAACTCACGGCAGTGAAACGTAAGCAATATTTCTTAGCCTGCACCTGTTTGAAAAACTCAAAGTTTTGGGTGTAACCATCATAGGATTTTAAATATTATTTTATTAATTTTAACTTTTAGTTTGGATCAACTGAATGGATGTGCACATTGAGCTATTTCAAATTACTTACCATCGATCAATCTTCCTGGAAATATTCAGTATAAAATGTCTTGATTTGCTGAAATATTATTTAAAAAGTTTACAACAACACATTAAGATTTTCAGTGCTCAGGTTTAGTGCAGAGACCTGAAGATCCGTTGTGTATCTGGGCACAACTTAAGCTGGACCTTTATCAGCTACTGGCATCATTTGATAACTTAATTCAGGGCAATAAACATACTAGTGTCCAGAACAAGGATGGTTGCAAATATACAGATAGAAAGGTGGCTAGATTTGCAGTTGAAAGATCTTTCCTGGGTTATGTCGCTGGACCAGGAACAAAGTTTTCATTAGTAATCCAGTGACAGCGAGTTCAAACCCTACAATGGCAATCTGAGAATTTGATTTTAGTTTCAAATAATTTGGATATTAAAGAGCTATAATGAAGCTGTCAGGTTGGCATTAAAAAGTGCTTCACTAATGCCATTTAAAGGAAGAAAATAAATGTTGTTCTTCCCAATCTAGCCTACATGTGATCCTAACTGCCCTTTGAAGTGGCCTGGGTTGGAACTCAACTGCATCAAAACCATAGCAGTAGTTCAAGAAAACAACTTGTCAACTCTTATTTATTAGGGTAGCTAGGGATCAGCAAACATGCTAATCCTGCAATGATACAAGTACCTCAAGAATGAAGAAGAAATATCAGCTAATTGAATTCAAATGAGTAAGCATGTATTCCAACCACATAAACTTTCATATGACAAATCTCCATTCACATGTGGAGCTTTCTTCTTCCTGGTTCTTTACAGCACAAGTGAGCTCAACAAAATGTTTGAAAATTTGAAGCTCACATCAAGATTCTCCATGGGTCTCTCAAAAATTACTTGCGAGTCAAATTAAACATTTTGAGAATATATATTATTAAGTATGGAGTTTTTAAGCAAAACCGTGAAGATCCACATGAAAAACCAATTCTCAAGAGTTTTGATTGCTTCTTTCTCAAATATTAAGACCCTCACCCTTCAACACTATGAGCAGAAAACAATGCTTTCAAATAAATATAACCATTGCAACAGCCCTTCAAAGACAATAGCCTGCATGAAGATAATTTTTGACTTTCCAGAAATGTAGTAAGTGGGGATAACAAAGAAGAAAGTTTCTTGTATTTAAACCAGCTTCCATTAAACCAAATTCATTTCTGTTTTATAAATACAGAAATTGACTAATTCCAGGTTTAGTAATCAAGTCAACAGACGAAAAAACCTACAAAGGAACATTTTATGTAAAATAAATAATGTACCTTCACAGAATAGCTTAATTCAAATATGAACGACAGAAAATAGAAGGTGACACATCTAAATAGGTGATGTTTATACAAACAATTTCTGCAGTCAGTGTTTTTATTTTAAATGGACTTCATTTCCTTTCAGTATTGTCCTAGAAGTTACATCAAAACATTCAACTTTGTACTTTGTGTAGAATCTTTAATGTGCATTCCATTGGGTGGGATCATAACAAAGACCTTGGCTGAACTGGACTGATCGTAATATGCCCTTAAAAAGCAGTACAGCAAACAATCTGACATTTACCTGTAATAACAACCTCATAACTTAAAAAAATCAATAATCCATTAAGATTAACCTTTTAAACATAAATTATAGTAGATATACATATATTAAGTGTCTCCAAAAGTTTTTTTTAAAAATCCCAGAAGGGATCACTTGCACCCATTCTCACTCCACTATAGCAATGGATAAGGCTTCAAGAGAGTAACTCCAATTTAATTGTGGATATACTGAAGTCTCAGTACAGAGAATATGATGATTGAGGTAGCACCCCAAATTCTTAACACAGTACCTGGGAGACGTATTTGGTGATTTTGTTTGCATGTATTAAGAGCCTTACTGTATAAAATTCACTGAGTCAGAGCATCACCAAGAACGTTCTACCAATGAATAATGTAAATTAATTTCCTGGGTAAAGTTCTAAAACACAGGACTGTGAAATGGGCTACGCCACATACAAAAATGGATGGGTATCCTTCAATGCTGTGATGGGGAAAACAAGTCTCAATAGTCTTTAGCATACTTCCTAAATAGATATGGAATTCTTCAAAAAGAAAAAGACTACTCCACTCTCAGTCAAGAGGCGGTCTTTCAATTTTCTGAGGCAGCCTTGCTTAGTTTGGTACAAACATATCCAAAAGATAAACTATAAGCAAGCTTTCAGCTTATCCACAATTGTAACTAAAGAGGAGTTTTTCTTTAAAGACTCCCATCATAAAAAAAATAATCTATTTCATGCATATGTCACCTCTACCTTAATGCTTCATTTCAGAATACTAAGATAGGAAAATTAATCCCAAAAGATATTACGACTGTATACATCTTGCATACAATGTGGATTTTCTCTAGTTTACTAATTTTTTTTTATTTTGAATTCCTCTGTCTACAAGAAATGTGATGAAAACAATGCCCTGTACAAGCTACTATTAGCAGAGAGTACAACAGCAAAAATATTATACATTTTATACACACTGAAATAAAACTTAATCAACTTAAGAAGTAACTGGATATGGACTGCACTTGCCTTCGACAAAATAAGAAACAATTGTTTAATACAATATTAGCGATGTAATGGGCAGTTCTACAGGGCCCTATCCAAAGATTTTTATTGTAATAACGCCTGCATTTATTAATGATAAATTACAGCATGTTCAAACAGCACATTCTTGGCATTTGAAAAATGTGCATATTATCTTGGAGTTTCCAGTCAAGGCTTCATCCAAGCAGAATATCGCAAAAGCAGGGCAATAAAAGTGAGGCAGCTGCAGTTCAACCAGCTCTATATACCCAATCCTTACAAGCACAGAGGTGCCAACACTTCAGAAAAAAATGCCATTACATCAACATTGAGAATCGGGGAAAAAGAAATTGAACAATTATTTTATTTTTATTGATGGTATTTCATGTTTTCTAGATTTTATTTTATTTTTTTTACAGTACTGAAAACAAAATGAAAACACATTCACATTTTCCCGAGGAACTGTTAAAGATGATCTCTACATGGGTAAAACGGTGAGCAACCAGAAGTTGGGTCCATTTTTGTTCAAAATTATCACAGGGAATGAGGGCTTGATCTGAATAATCTAGTACACTTACTGCAATTTATTTGGAGAAGGTCTTCTTAATATTTTTAAAACGAACCTCCCAATTCATGCGATTATACAGTCCAGAACAGATAAACCTGTTGAATGCATCTTATGCTACATAAGTGTATACTTTGCGATCCTCAGGGGTTCGTGCCAAATATTCTCTCTCAATAAGTCCCTCGATTCTTTTTTTAATAACCACTGGGCTTGGTAAGAAGCGAGCCTTCAGCTGCTGGGTCACCTATGGATGGGAAAGGGTGAAAAACATTACTGATGTCTCTAAACTGAACTACGATAAACTTCAAACTCTTAAAATTTCTGTAATTTAAGAGTGATCCTGGGGTTTGGCAGCATTGAGGAAATGGTTCTAGGATTTCACAGCCCTTAAGTGTAGATCGTGCAACTTTATACAATTTGAAAAACAGTGCAAAGGAAGATGTTGGCCTTTGATAGAAATGCAGATTGGGAATGGAAGACTCAATTCACAGGAAAGGGGTGAGGGGGAAGTGGAAGCATGAGGGAAGTGGAAGCATGAGGGAAGTGGAAGCATGAGGGAAGTGGAAGCATGAGGGAAGTGGAGCTTAAGGGGCAGAAGCCGAGTTCCTTTGGCAATGTGAGAAGTCTCACAATGCCAGGTTATAGTCCAACAGGTTTATTTGGTAGCACGAGCTTTCGGAGCGCTATTCCTTCATCAGGTGAGTGAAGAGTTGGGTTCACAAACAGGGCATACATAGACACAGACTCAATTGCCCTATATGTGCCCTGTTTGTGAACCCAACTCTTCATTCACCTGATGAAGGGGCAGTGCTCCGAAAGCTCGTGCTACCAAATAAACCTGTTGGACTTTAACCTAGTGTTGTGAGACTTCCTACTGTGCCCACCCCAGTCCAAAGCCAGCTTCTCCACATCATGGCTACCTTTTGCAATGGGCTGTGGCAGCACTGGGGAGGAGGATTCTACAATTTACCATCACAGGGGAGGCTGCGGTGATTTAGCAACGCAAAAAGGACCAGCAAGAGGGCAACAGTGTGCAAGGGAAGGCTAGGGAGGGAAAGGGCAGGTGGATAATCCCATGTACCAGTCAGTCCAAAGTTAAAGTGCAGAACTAAGTAAAATCAATGGGACTATACTAGCACAGTAGAAAAACATGACAGGGAACATGCCACAGAAGAATAAATAGAACAAATGCATGACATTTAAGGGTCAATGTTATAAATGTGGATCTGATTCTTGGACATTGAGATTAGGAAATATCTACTAAATGAGCCATATACGAAGCAACCAGTTTTGATTATCATTTTTCACATGTAGGCCAAAATTTTCCACCTTCTTTCATGACTGTGATTTTCCAGCACTGCTGAAAGTAAATCGAGCTTTGGCTGGAATGCCAAATTTTCTGTTCTCATTCGCAACGGGTCCCACCACAAAAGAGACCAGAAAATCCTGCCCATACTTCAAAAAAAATTAACTACTTTTTACCTCTGCTACCAGGACATTATGCTGCATCTTCTTCCTCGATTTCATGATGCGTACAATGGCAGCTTCAATTTCATGCTTTCTATCATCATCAACTTTCTGCCGTGTTTCTTTTCGTTCTGGGTCAGACTCTCCTTGTTTGGCAGCAACTGTAAATTCAATCCAATAACCAATTTAAACCTTTTAAGAACCAAACTCACAATGTCTAAACTTCTGACATTTAATTTCATGTAAACCTAACTTTCCTTTGATGAAATAAGAAATTAATAATTTCAAGCAGAGCTACAGTATAGAATACAACACAGTAAATTAATAGGAGTTTTTTTGAGTAGCGGCGTTGCAAGATTTAAATTTCACCAAATCATAAGAATACTGACTTTCCCAGTGAGGATATATGTCAAAGAGCATTGTGTAATTCAACCTAAGTGAATATTTCACTGTTAAACTACATACCTGTTAGTTAACAGATTACTTCAGCAAAGCTACATAGATTGTCTTGGAGTACAATCAAGACATTAATTTAAAATCAAATTTCTGAATCAGGATGGAGACTTCAATCAAACACATGGGGCACCAAGACAAATATATTTGCTGAGTTCTCTTGCAAGAGGTTTGTTTCTGTACACAATTTTAAGGGCATGGGAAGAAGAAAAAGAATAGCAATACTAAGGATCAATCAACACTTTAGACTGTCCAGCCCTCCAACCCAGTCACAACTCTGATCTATAGTATGAAAGTTATGATAGACTACCCAACATTTAATTGCGACCTACAGAGAATGATTACTGGTCAGAACCAGATTCACTTCAGGCTCCATAGGAGTGGAGAGCTTTCAATTAATGTCAGATCCTGATGCCATATTTTTGAATGCACAAGTCAGCAACAGATCCAGTTACATAATGAGCCTTTGCTGGAGCATTTACCTTACATTTAGGTTTCTGTTTTCCCAGAAAGTCCACCCTTGTGCTTATCAGAATAGTAAAGAAACTCTACACTTTGAGAAATTGAACAATGGTTAAACATATGGGAAAAATTATCTGAACCAAAGTTTTTTCAGTGATCCAATTGAGGTATGGAAAGCATCAACTAAAGAAAACAGGACTTGGGTGTACGTTTTCACAAAAGGATGTTTGAATCTATGACTAGAACTATTTCCCCATCAAATTTCAGTAGTGTACAGTGCAAAAAAATTCTGAAATCCAACAAACAATCATTATATGTATGACAGGGGAGGTGGGGGAAAACCATTTGATTTGGAATAGAGTGGGACAGCAGCTCAATGGGATTAGAAACTTTACAGGGCAATTATAAAGGAGTGAGTTGTCAGTGGGGTGACACTAATATTTTATTGATGCGTGGCAACTGAATGAAGAAATGTTAGCATCCAATGCCTAAAAAATTGTCTGGAGCTCGAAATCCCATCTTAATATCCATTTTGCTGGATACTTCAACTGAAACACCATTGCAAACATCTGCCTTTACTTCAGCTCTACTGCCATCGAAATGCTTACACACATGCCTCCACCATTATCTCCCAATCTTCACTCTGCAAATTTCAATCTGCTCGAATCTCTGCCGCTTACATCTTGCTTCACACATCTCATTCACTTATCACCCCGCTACTGCTGAACTACATTGGTTTCCAGTTGCCCAAAGCATTGTGTTTAAAATCCTTGTTGAGAGTTTCCCCCCATGACTTTTCCCACCCTTTGAAGTTTCAAGTTCTATATCTCTGATTTTTGTCATCATTTCAATTGGTGGAGGAGTTTTCGGTAGCTTTGTCCTCATTACTAAGATCAAGCTATTGGTCACTTCTGATAATCTCGCTTTTTTGTTCAATATCTATTTTTTCTTACGTCTATTTGGGAGGGTTCTTGGAATGTTTCTTATACTCAACATCTCAATTAATTACTAATTCTTTCTGTTTAGTATGTACAGCAATGTTCAACATTGTTAAGGCATTATTAACTTTTTCCCACATTACTTTTGGAGATACTTAAGAGGTACAAAGTAAAAAATACTTGTACTACAAAGTCCTTAGCTTCTTTCCAACATTATTGTTCTCATTTAATATCTAGCATTTCTGATATGGTGTTTTTCACCGAGTCCGGGGATCACTCCAAAATACTTCAGATGCTGGAAATCTCAAAACTAAGTTGCAAACACAAAGATGGGCAAAGCATCTGTGGAGACAACGTATATATTTACCTTTCAGATACAGGCTCTTCTCCAAAATATTAATATGCCTACTCACTTCTCGAATTAGAAAGGTAACATTTCTCTGCATAAATGCTGATATATCTATAGTCTGTTTCCAGTTTTTTGTTTTGATGTTATCCATAGAGACCCACAACCACATCTAATAGCAAACTTAAGTTAAAAGTGTTGACGTGATAACCAGTTGGTAAACAGCAGGTTTCGAGCTCATCAGATAGCTGGGATTTAGAGTCATACAGCACAGAGGAGGCCCGTTGGCCCATCGAGTCTGCACCGACAAAACTACACTGAACTCACTTTCAGCACTTGGCCCATATCCTTGAATGTTATGACATTTTAAATGCTCATTCACGTACTTTTTCCTGCCTCTACTACCCTCCCAGGCACTGCATTCCAGACTCCCACTACCTTCTGGGTGAAAATGTTTTTCATCAAATCCCCTCTAAACCTCCTGTCCCTCACCTTAAAATTATACCCTCATTATTGACCCTTCAGCCATTGGAAACAGATGCTTCCTATCCACCCTGTCCATACCCTTCAATCTTGCACACCGCAATCAGGTTCCCCTTATCTGTTCTAAAGAAAACAACCTGAACTTATCCAGCCTCACTTCATAGCTCAAAAGCTCCAAACAGGCAACGTCTTGGTGAATCTCCTCTGCATCCTCTCCAGCGCAATCACATGCTTCCTATAGTGAGATGACCAGAACTACACACAGTACTTCAGCGGTAGCCTATCCAAAGTTTTGTACTGTTCCAACATAATCTTCCTGCTCTTATAATCTATGCCGCAGCTAATAAAGACAAGTTAACCTGTCCTGCCATCTTCAGGGATCTGTGGACAAGCATCCCAAGATCCCTCTGAGATTCCTAGTGTCCTGCCATTCGTTGAGTACTCCCTTATCTTGTTACTCTTTCCAAAGTACATCACCTCGCACTTTTCACGGTTAAATTCCAACTGCTGGTGATCTGTACATTTGACCGACTCATCTGTATTTTCCTGCAACATAAGATCTTCTTCCTCGCTATTAACCTGCCAATCTTTGTGTCATCCCCAAACTGACTTAACATCTTCCCCACACTCTCATCTATATTTTTTATATATATCACAAACAATAAGGGACCTAGCATTGACCCCTCTGGTTCACCATTGGACATGGCCTCCAGTCACAAAAAATCCTTCTACCACCATCCTCTGTCTCCCACCACAAAGTAAGAAGTCTCACAACACCAGGTTAAAGTCCAACAGGTTTATTTGGTAGCAAAAGCCACTAGCTTTCGGAGCGCTGCTCCTTCGTCAGGTAAGTGGGAGTTCTATTCACAAACAGGGCATATAAAGACACAAACTCAATTTACAAAATAATGGTTGGAATGCGAGCTAATCAAGTCTTAAAGGTACAGACAATGTGAGTGGAGAGAGGGTTAAGCACAGGTTAAAGAGATGTGTATTATCTCCAGCCAGGACAGTTAGTGAGATTTAGCAAGCGCAGGCAAGTCGTGGGGGTTACAGATAGTGTGACATGAATCCAAGATCCTGGTTGAGGCCATCCTCATGTGTGCAGAATTTGGCTATCAGTGTCCCACCACAGAGCCAGTTTTGGACCCAACTTGCCAAGTTACCCTGGATGCCATGCGCTTTTACCTTTTTTATCAATCTCCCATGTGGGAACTTATCAAAGACTTTACTGAAACCCATATAAACTACACCAACGGCACTACCCTCATCTACACACCCGATCAACTCCTGAAAAATTCAATCAAATTTGTTAAGCATGACTTCCCCCTGACAAAGCCATGCTGACCATCTTGATAAAACCTTGCCCCTCCACGTGGAGATTAATTTTCTTCAGAATTTTCTCTCATGGCGTCCCTGGCACTGATATGAGACTCTCTGGTCTATAATTCCCTGGTTTATTCCTACCGCCCTTCCTGAAATATTAGCTGTCCAACTTGCTAACTTTTCAAATTACTTAGTCTTAAAAGATACTCCTCTTACCTTAACTTAGTCTCCTTGTCTAATTCTACTTCGGCCTACTTATCTTTGTATTACTTATTATAATTACTTATCACATATGTAGGCTCTGACTTTTACTTACCTCTGGTGCTTCTCAGTTAATTTTTTTCAACTAGAACTGATTGTTGACACTGTTCCAGATTGTATCACTGCAATGCTGACTGCAGGACACTATTCCCAGATTGCATCCCTGCAATATGACTATAGGACACCTTCTCAGACTTAAAGATTTAAATCTTATTCAAGTGGGGATATAGGCTCCTTGGCAAAAACTTGCTCATTATTCATTTTCCAGAAATGAATGTTAATAATTTATCCACTCTTAACTTAACTGGCCAAATATTTTCACGTGAGCAGTTATTCCTATCCAAGCAAAAAATACTCACTTCAGTTTAATTGATTTTTGAAACAAACAAACCTGTTTGAATCTTGACTCTGTGCAACTTTGATGTGAACTGATCATTCACTATAAAAACATGACCAGGCTCAATTTCTTTTGACTTGGGCTCTTTGCTAAGGACTCGTTGTGTTGGTTTGCCACATGCTAATGACTGAAGAGCTCTGATCAATTCTCGTTCAGGAATATCTGTCTCTTGCTGAATTTCCTGCAAATAAATTACAGCGCTTTAAAAAGATTATATTTACAAGTATACCACATTTCTGTATGCACTATTTTGTTAAACATTAGCCAAGTAACAGGGCTTTTAGGAAAAACATCCAAAGTATTTAAGAGGAACAATTCTAATTTTGACTTGGTCCACATCATTGTAAAGCTTAAAAGCACTTGACAGAGAACGCACAAATATAGAATAGAAAATGTTGCAACGAAGAGACAGGCTACTGCTCTTTCACAAATATCCTAGGATAACATACCATCTTTGATGTTGTTTGCTTTGCAGCTCATGCATTAACAAAGTAGAAACATGGTCACACCATCCCTCTTATAAACACAAAGTTGGAAAACTTGCAAACATCATTATAAGTAAAAACAAAAGCAAAATATTGTAGCTGCTGAAAATCTGAAATCACAGAAAATCTGTTAACATTTCAGGTTGCTGGTCTTTCATCAGAATTAGAAAAAGTAAGGTGTAAACACTTTATACCACCTCTAGGCCCATTTCTTGTTTCTTTACTCGTTCCATTACCACCTGCCTTGAATCATCATCCTTCTTGTCAATTAATCTCTTCTGTCTTGCATCCCATCACCAAACTTTCCCTTTTGTTCCCTCCTCTTTACTTCATTTCTTTAAAGCTTGTTACATCTCCAACTTGTTTCAGTTCTAATGTTCACCCCTTTTCTTGCTCTCCAAAAATGCTGCCTGACCTAAAGACTTTGTTTTTATTTCTTTAAATATGTATACTGCTATTAACCTAAGTTGCAATGCAAGTTATAAATCACTCAATTTAAATCTTCTACTCAAAAGTCTGAGCTATAAGCTCATTTTGAAGTCAACCAGCCTCTGCATCCACTCCACTGATATAATTGATATAATCCATTCCACTACCTCGGAAAAGCAGCCAGTGTAATCAAGGACCCACGCACCCCAGATATACTGTCTTCCACATTCTTTCGTCGGGAACAAAAATTTGAGGTCATGTACCAACCGACTCAAAAGCAGCTTCTCCCCTGCTGCCATCAGACTTTTGAATGGACATACCTCACATGAAGTTGAATTTTCTCTACACCCCAGCCATGACTGTAACACTACATTCTGCACTCTCTCCTTTCCCTCTCTATGTACGGTATGCTTTGTCTTTATAGCGCGCAAGAAACAATACTTCTCACTGCATACTAATAATACATGTGACAATAATAAATCAAATCACATCACTCTGGATCCTATTAAGTGACTTAGATTATTTCACTTACCCGCACTGCAAAGACCTTTCTGTTGATAAACATTCACACATAGATCAATCTATTCTGAAGTGCATTTAACAACAAAATAGCAATTATCTGTCTCACAGCAGCATTTGAACAGTCATTACCTCTTTACATACAATTGTCTTGCAATTAAAAATGGCATGCAACATTACACCTGTAGGAGCTCATCTTGTGGAGCCACATCAGCAAGAATTTCTATTTCCTAATATGACAGTCATGCATCACATTTTTGTCATACTCTATTCTCACCTCAAATGTATATTTCTCTCTGTTGTTGAACAGCATTAATATGGTCATCTGGAAAGTAGATACTTGCAATATGTGCTTTCTGGTGTTCGAGCCAGTTACTTGTGCTCCACCTACTCCAACTTCAGAACCATCTTCCTGTTATGACACAAATGTATCATGTATAATGAACATTCAACCCACGCAGATACAATTATTTTTGAAACATTAAGCATGTGACACAGTTGTTCTAAGATAGTGTAATCATATGAACACAAGTTTGCCAACTTAAAAATGCCATAATTTTGGCTAAACTTTCTGGGATTAAAATCAATGGACTCAGTGAATGCATAGTTATAAGAGAAAATTAGGTAAAACTATGCTTTTAATGCTAACAAACCTGCAAAACTGTACTACAAATGGTTTCACATCAGGGAGGAGGAGTTGACATTTAAAACATTTTCTTTAAACAAAAGCCAGGCACTACGTTGCGACTGACATTCTGGTGGACTCCTAAATTGTAGTTAATCAAACCTAAACTTCTACAGACTATCGAGAATATAATTTCTCCCTACCATCCACTCAAGATGGTCAGTTAGCAGTACATTACTCAATGCATCATCCACTGATTGCTACTGCTTTTAAAAAAAAACATTCATCAGCACATTTATAAACTCAAATTTTAATCAAACTCTATAGTAAACTAAAAACTGTTCTCAATTGTTTTGTCCTCTCAAAGGTCAGGGTTTGCCTGGCTTTTTAAATATATAAATACCAAAGGACAGGTTTAATCCTTTCACAAAGGAGAAAAAGACACAATTACATCTCAGCTGTATTTTCAGTTGGGCGGCACGATGGCACAGTGGTTAGCACTGCTGCCTCACAGCACCAGGGATCTGGGTTCAATTCCCAGCTGGGTCACTAACTGTGTGGAGGTTGCACATTCTCCCTCTGTCTGCGTGGGTTTCCTCCGGGAACTCCGGTTTCCTCCCACAGTCCAAAGATGTGCAGATTAGGTGAATTGGCAATGCTAAATTCTCCCTCAGTGTACCCAAACAGGCGCCAGAGTGTGGCGACTAGGGGATTTTCACAGTAAACTGCAGTGTTAATGTAATGACTACTTGTGACTAATAAACTAAGCTTGGATAGCTTAAATATTGTTTTAAACTCAATAACTTTTCTGTTGAACAATACTGCAGAGACCAAAACTCAGAATATAAAAACAGAAAATGCTGGAAGCATTCAATCGGTCACACAGAATCTGTGGAGAAAGGGTTAACATTCACCAATTAGAACCTTTGTCATAACTTTGAAGAGTCACTAAATCTGAAGTTTTAACTCCGCCATCATCTTCGCAGAAGAAGCTGGATTGCTGAATGCCACCAACTTTGTTGTTGATCTATTGTGATGGAACCTATACTTACCTTAGTTTGACATTTGGAGGTCGGGGACTCTGATTCCTGAGGAACCTCGGGCATTTCATGCATGCGCTGGTCGGGAACCAGCTGCACATGTACAGTTCAGTTATTTCATGCTCTTCAGATCAAGGACCAGCCCTGTGCACCAGACAGAAAGAAGAATGGCACGAAACCCCAGGTCAGTTGACCTGTTACAGAGTCCCATTACCAAGTAGGTGCCCTAGGATCAGGAGCACAAGAGGAGGACAGGGAGAGATCAGGAGACATCTGAAAAGGAAGTCCCAGGTAAGGGATAAAAGACATTACAGAAATAGTTCCTATTAATTGAAAGAAAAGAGCAGAGAAGTAGGCTGTGAATTGATGTGCTGTAGGGAGCAAACTTTAAATGAAGTGGGCGTGAGAGAGGCCTTAAAGATCTGAAAAGGCAGCCAAAGTTCGTGACTCTATTGTGGGCCACAGGGGCAAAGGTACCCTTTTGGAGTAGTGGTGTTCTGCATGGCACTGCCAAAGATTTGAGATTGTGCTTGGAAGGTGAAGCTTAATGTACTCAGAAATCCAGGGGAAGAAACCTTGGAAGGCAAGAATGAAGCCCTGCGAAAATGGAACACTGTGAGATGGATCATTTTTGAAGCCATCTGAGTTGGAGCAACGTTTGAGAGAATTCCAAGGTGAGAATTTCAAATGTGAAGATTTCTTGAAGAAATGTGAAGAATAAAGTTTCAGTGAGATTGGTTGGCTCACAATGTGACAAACGCCTGGATGAGTTGTTCAGAAGTCCATGGAATCTGTTTTCGTCACATCCATCATTTTTTGTGTAGTATAGTGTGTTTGACCACACTTGTTGATTCACATGTTCCTCATACTTACCCTGAATGTAAGAGTATAAGATAGATATTGTAGATCGTTTTATCTTTCCGAACTTATAAAGTTTATTTTTATTTATTCCAAACCTATGGAATCTTGTGGCTTTATTCACTTAGTAGCCTTGAATTTCAAACATTTTCTAATTTAACGAAAAAGTTACTGGTCCCTAACTTGACCCCCAAGCAACCCTGGATCTGGTCAAGAATCATAGCACTATGTACTCAAGAATTTAGCATTGTCTACAAGGATTGCTCGATTGTAGCAGAGCCAGCACTTCAAGATTTTGCCCAGAAGCATGATGATTGATTGCCTTATGGTATGATGTCACTTGGATATCTCAGGCAGGCTGCGATTAATTCTGATTACTTCTGTTTTAAAATGCATTAATACTATTGTCCAAAATGGGCTAGTGACACAATCACCAGAATATGCTTATGCATTTAACCAGAATATTTAACACCAAATTAATGACAGAATGTCTATTAAAACTATTTCTATTGAAAACATGATTCCCTGTACAATTAGTTGTTACAACTCAACATAAACAAAATTAACCAAATGATTAAGCTCCAGATGCTGAAAAGAAGCATATTTAAAGGTCAAGTTCTAGGTAAAGCTTGAATTGTCACTTCCATTTTCCATCAAACTTAACTTGCAATGAAACATGTGTAAATTTATGCTGCAGGTTACATTAATACATTTTAAATTTGATTTATAGACCACAGCATCATCTTTGAAGTCTTTGACATTTCATCTTAGCAGCTAAACAAATGCCATGAAAAGTATGCATAACTTTCTTTGCATAGCACCAGACACAGAATCAAGATTACTATCAGGATGACAATGATTCCCTTTACTCCCTTATTTTAAAAATGATTTCATTTTCTTTCTTCACCTTCCTGCCAATAACCAATTTGTAAACAGTTGGTAGATGTTGAATTTTTTTTCATTAGTGACTGTGAAGGCACTTGCCTTTTTCACAGGTCCATAGAAAGTGGCATTTAGATCTGCTGAACCCATATGATGTTGGAGTGTGAGCTGTCGACCACTGTGCTTTGCCAAATAGAATCTGCAATGAAAACAAAAGTCAGCATTTCTATAAGCCTCCAAATCAAAATGCAAGGCATAAAGACAATAGCATGTAACTATATTTCAGTATGATTTAAGCTCCAGAAGTGGTCACTAAGAATTTATCTATTCTTGGTTGATGTTGGCCACAGTGTTATTAATGTGTGACTTTAGAAACCAGTAATGTTTTAAAATGTCTCCACTCTTTTGAGGTGAAACAAAACATTCTGGAGAGGAGCATGGGGGTCATACTAAACCTCTGTGCAGAACTGCAAGGGGATTTTATTATCTTAATTGTTGCTGGAGATGGAAACATTTTTTCAATTACCCTCTGGCAGCACTTGCTGTGGAAAAGTTCATGGAAAATTAAATGGGCAAGAGAAAGTCAAAGAAACAGCACCCAATATAGTAAATCTGAGCTTACCGTTCAGTTTGCATTCAGAACAATGCAGGACAGTACATTACTAATATAATAGATTCTAAAACGTGGTCAGTTTGCATGTTACAGGGTCAAATTTGTAAGTATTGCCATTGAAGGAAGTAAGTTGAAATAATTTGTTTCTTGCTGAAGTTCAAAGTCATAGAAACCAGTGTTAAGAACATAAGCAATGGAAGGAGTACACTATATGGCCCTTTAAACCTATTCCACCTTTTAACATGATCATGGTGGATCACTGGCCATAACCACCTAGTAAGAAGTCTCACAACACCAGGTTAAAGTCCAACAGGTTTATTTGGTAGCAAACTCATTTTGTCTTTACATGCCCTGTTTGTGAACTGAAATCCCACTCACCTGACGAAGGAGCAGCGAGCGCTCCGAAAGCTAGTGGCTTTTGCTACCAAATAAACCTGTTGGACTTTAACCTGATGTTGAGAGACTTCTTACTGTGTTTACCCCAGTCCAATGCCGGCATCTCCACATCATAACCACCTACCCACGTACTCCCATATCACTTGATTCAGAGGGGCCCCAAAATCTGTATTTCAGCCTTAAATATACTCAATGATGGAGCATCCAGAATCTTTTGGGATGCACAACTCAAAGGATTCACAACCCTTTCCGGAAAGGAACCTGATCATCTCAGTCCTAAATAATCAGGCCCTGGTGGTTAGCATTGCTGCCTCACAGCGCCAGGGACCCGGGTTCGATTCCCAGCTTGGATCCCTGTCTGTGTGCAGTTTACAGGTTCTCCCTGTGTCTGCGTGGGTTTCCTCCCACAAGTCCAAAAGACGTGCTGGTTAGATGCATTGGCCTTGCTAAATTCACCCTCAATGTACCCAGATAGGTGCCGGACTGTGATGACTCGGGAATTTTCACAGTAACTTCATCGCAGTGTTAATGTAAGCCTACTTGTGACACTAATAAATAAACTGTAAACCGAGCCCCAATGTTCTAGATCCCCAGCCATGGAAAACCCACTTCAGTATGTACTTTGTTGAGTTCCTTCCAAATCTTGTATATTTTGATATTGGCTGGGTGTACTGCATTCAAGAGTTCAGAATATACAAACACCTTAAATGAAGTAAATCGGCAGAGTAACGTTGTGTAGCTTAATGATTCCACATGAAAAACTGAACCAATTATCAGGACAACTGTCATTCAGCAACTAACATTAAATGCATTAGCATCTATAATACAATAATTTGTGGATGCCAAAAATGGTTGTATTATAGATGCAGATCCAATCAATAAGTTTGAAATTATAATTTATTCACTCCATATAAAACATTGGCTTGGATAACAGATGGAGTACTTGGTCCAGTTGAGCATAAAGAACTCGGTGAAGAACGAGAGATGATTTCAACCTGCATGTTAGTGGAGGTGAAGAAAGCAAAGTCACTCTCTATTCAAAGCAAAACTGGTGAGGATGCAATTCAAATTGAAACAACTAAACCAATTGAGCAATTCCATATTACAGAGCTTGAGAATATACATATATATATAAAGCTCACAAATGTAACTTTAAGCACTGCATATTTTTTTTAAAAAGGGATTCAGAGCTAACTCTGGAAGCTACAAACCAGATTGAAGCTAGGAGGATAAAGGGACACAAGATTAGAACTACTGCTTTTGTGGTGGATATAGAAAAAAGAATGGAATTAACAACCTGCTTGCAATTTACTTTCTATATAATTAATTTCAAGCATCTTGTTTTATGCCTGGGGTTGTTGACTTCTGCTGCCACAAATAAATTCAGTTAAAGATGAAAGGCAGATTAGAATGTCGATTAAGCAGACTTATGGAGGAAAAGGATTAAACAGTTACTCAGGCTCCGAAACAGATTAGTTGGATTGGAGAGGATATCCTTGGATTTCTGAAGGACCAATTTACACAGATTCAACTCTTGAGAAAATTCAAAGCTAGCTGCTGGGACATTTTCCATCTCGTTATCCCCACTGTTATGGTAAATATCAATACCACTAAACTGTCCTGCAGTAAAAATGGCTCGTGAGATATTTTGTAGAATTAAAAGTTAACAGGTTTTATAAAGTGACACAAAATCAATCAGATTCAAATTCTTTGTTACAAATAGTTAATACAAGTGTCTCAATTCTGCATTTAATATAGCAGACACATTAAGATGCTTTCAGGTTGGTCAACTTAGCTAGGTTTTTAGACTTTTTTTTTCAAAAAGTGATTGTGCATGAGTGAAAATTAAAATAAAACTTTTCACATACAATGCATTTAGTCCTGCAGCCAAACTACTCGAATATCAAACTTTAAAAGAAAAGAATTATTTTCTTCCCCCACAAGAGAAAATTTTGATTAATCCAGCTTTGAATTTTGATTTTATGACCAAATAAATTGTCAAATGTTCTTAAAACAAAATTGTTTTATTATGAAACTTTACCTTCTAAAGACTTCAAAGGCATGTCGTGGTGCTGGGGGGATGTTACATTTTGGTGTAGCAGACTGAGTAGGCCAATAACCTGTAGTCAGAACTCTTACTGTCAAGTCAACACCACCTAGAGAGACCTGAGAAAAAAAGAAAGCACAGTTCACCTTTATTACAAATTACAATAGGCATGCACTAGGCAGAATGTAATGGTCTAGATTTTGTGATTAGCGGTGAACCAACCATATTTCCTACAGACCTTAAAGAAGACTGCCCACTAAGATCCTGTGATCTTTATGGTCTTGATTTCACCTCTCCTGACATTAGTTTGATTCTGCCACCAAATCTCCATGTCTCCAACAGCAGTTTTATCATTAGGCAAACTAAGCAGTCAATCACAATGAAGAATTTTCAGATGGCAAACCCAAAAGTCAAGTGTACTGATTATCATTCATTTCTTACACATTTTACACTGAGTGAAATAAAAATTAGGACATACCATGTTCCTCTGTACAGAAGTTGGAATTTCATAAACTTAAGAAAATTAAAAACTTATGGAATTTAGTCATGTAGAAGTTTGATATTCCACAAATATAAAATTAGTTTTACAGCCAGAATTGTTCAGCAATATTTATAAATTTAGCACACTATTAAAAACCCAATTACCTCTCATTCAACACGGTGTAACTTTTTTAAAACAGCAATACTATAGCACAACGGGAAAGTTCACGTCAGTTAAAGTGATTTCCAAAGACTATTTCTTCAACAGTGCATCCCAGTGGAAGAGCAGGGAATCGCTAACACCAACTTCTGAATTTCGCATTTAACTGCACATATGTGGGTCACTGTAGTTGCTATCAGTTTCACAGTTGTAATGACTGAACGTTGGTAGCTTTGCCATTAATAAAATCATAATTTCTGGGCCATTGTTCATTATACACTAAAATTTAGTTTATCGTTTTTAAAATAATAGATTTAGTTAGTATAAATCTTAAAGATCACATAGACCATTACAAAACAAAGTTTTTGGTGGCCCTATGCTTAACACTTTGAGGCAAAAGTAATTTATTGGTGATTGTGTTTTGCTGGTGAGAAGGAAAGGTCAAAACTTGTTGAATACAGATAATCTATTCTTCTAATTATACAATCTTTATCAACCGTAGTCTACAAAATAGAAACATTCAACAGTCAATAGATAATAGTCTAATATGTCAAATTAGAAACTTTGGTTTTCAAATCATATGGCATTGCCCATACCCAGAACTATACTAAACACTTTACTGAAACATCCTCTCACCCCAGTAGTTTGTAGGTGCTGCCGGAACTCATCCATTGTTGTATTTGAGATACTCATGTCCCTGAACATTCCTTCCAGTTTAGATGTGAACTGGCAACCACACTCCGTCTGAAGGAAAATAATCATTTAATGCAACAATTCAAGAAATTGGCCATAAACTAAATTGGCATGCAATAACCCAAGTCCCAAAAATGTTGCTTCAGAAAGAGAAAGAGGTTTGCTTATTGAATAATATGTACATTTTGCATATCCTGATCTCCAAATTCAAAAGGATTAAATAGAAACTAAAACAAACGTTGCGACAAAATTATACTTTCCATTTACTTCCTAAAATGATAGAAAAGAGGTCTTATTGAAGATAAAATGCCAGATTGTGATTTTAAATAAAGTTGCTTGAAATAAAAATCTCAATATTTTGAACAATAAAAATAGTTAGCTTATTCATATTCGGAAAATATTGTTTAACTGAATAATGTTAATTCAATTATGTACTGTGGAATTGCCACAAATAGCAACTCTGACATATGCTGCTCCTTCTGAACATTATTATTATGGGCATTTATGTTTTACCATAAAGCAGTTTAAATAATGCGTAATTTTAAAATCAGGTCAAGCCTGTACAACAGAGCATAGCTTCATAGTAAGCTGGATGTGCTGAACTAGGTAGTGCTTAAGTTAGCAGTAACTGGAGGTAAATTGATTGTACACAAATATGTTTTTGATTGTCCAAACAATAAAACTGTATTTATGGCTCACAGAAGGCCAACACTGCTTTCCACTATAGCAACAGAAATTTATCTTCTGTTAACTCAACATAAAAAGATGTGGAACTGAAACAATGATCTCACAATTTCCTTACAGCTATTAAGCAGATTTGCATAACTGTTTTTACCAGAACAAGTGATTAAGTTTCAAGTTTTACTCTACTTCTGCCCCAACGTTTTGTCGCTGTCTTGCAAGCTAAATTTTTCACTACAGTACTCACTCAAACGATAAGTAAATGAGCTATAAAATTTTTAAATTAACTTGAGTGAAAACTTAAATAATGTGGCATATTAGTGAATCCTCTAGTGAAAATAATACTTTAAAACTTAAGGACCTTATTATCTTGTATAATGTAATTAGAATTCACTAATTATTTAAGCGGCATCTTATATCTCCTTTATACCATTTCCTCTAAATACAGTACATAAATAAACTTTGAGTTTACAATTATACTTAGGAAGTGGAAGATTACTGTACTAAGCTAGCTAGTTCACCAATATTAATGCAAGTATGACTAGAAATTGTTTAATACTGTAACTTAAGATTCACATTTTCACCTTAAGTTTCGAAATCATATTTTTCTCCGAGTCATCAGATACACTTTTGTTAGTAAGAAGCCTTCTGGCCAGATGTTGTTTGTAGTAGCGTTCAAATACATCCTTCTCCTGCATAAATCGGAAGAGAACCATGGCCTTGTCCAAGATGGTCTCTACTTCTTGTTCTGTCAGCTTAAAACAAAAAAGAAATCTCATCTTTGTAACAGGCCAATTTAAATTGCCTTAAATTAAATGCTACTTTAAATGCACCTATGCGTTCCAAATGATAGCTGTTTGTACAGATGTGTTAAAGTTTAAAAGCATCTAAATGCTTCCTCAGAGAAGTTAACAATTAAAATTGATACTAATAAAATCTTTAGTCTGAACAAGTTGTACGTGGAATTTATTTATTTAATCATACCAGATATCAAAACATGACATTGAAATTTCTGCATAATTGCCACCAGATAAAGCTGCAATCTATACTGAAAAAAAATTATGGCGCAGTTTTAAAAAAATGATTTGTAGCCATAACCATCTTATGCTGCAAAATACACAATCATTTATGCAATTTCAAAAATCTATTCACATGAAGCAGCCATCATCCATTAACTAACTCCATCCCAGATCAGAATGTTGAGTTCCAGATGACTGCACCCTTTTGGGGTGTTTGGTGATTGTGTCAAGAATCTCAACAACACTGGCATCCATGGTTACATGAAATCAGGGTTAGTCACTTGTACCTACAGTCACCTGCATCTGAAGTCTGATCCAAATCCAATCCTTCTGGAACTATGGCCTGGGTTTTGCCATCAGCAGCGAAGTATTAGTGCTCACTGCTGACCTCGAAGAACACTACTCACAAAGATCTAGCAATTTGTGACATGGTCTTTCACAAGGTCAGTTTGAATCTGGTGCCAGATCTCCAGTATTCAGCAGCAGCAATGTTATCAAGTGGGGCAAACAGTCAAACACAATGAAGAAATCTCACAGACAGCAAACCAGGAAGAAAGATGCACTGAACTTTTTAAAAGTTTAATAAAAAATTTTGTAGAGCGCGAAATAAATGATTGAGGTAAATGCATGTGTTTAAGTTAGATGAATTATCAAATTCAAAAAAGTTAAAACGTGATCAGTGTAGAAATTTGACATTCTACAACTATAAAATTAGTTTTTTTAGCCATTCAACAGGAGTTAAGTTTTTAAAAAAAATTATTGCAACATAATGCAACTTAAGAGTTATTATAAGAGGCCAAGTTTTCATGATTTGAGATTTCTACTAGACTGCAGTTTGGGGGAACATCCAACATTGCATCCTATGGGGAAATTTAGGTCAAGATTTTATGTGGAGGCAGTGGTGCCCAGCCCACAAGTGGGGTAAGCTAGCCTCTGCCAGCCCTGGAAGCCACAACTCAATTTTATATTCTTCAGGCAATAAAATGCCTGCTGAAGTGGTTTCCACCCCTCAGAGGCAAAATATCCTGCTTCCAAAACTGCTGGCTAACTAGAGCACCAGCTGAAGGACACCAGGAATGGTGACTGCTGCTGGGACTGCAGCAGGCCCTGTTCAGGTGTTATCAAAGAGGGCCGAGTGCAGTTTGGTGGGATCGGCTTGCCAGGACCATTTTGGAGGCCCTGGCCAAGGAGTGGGAGGGAATGAGAGACAATCATGCTAATTTCCAGCAGGGCATTCCTCATCGCTGGGGGTGGGAGGGGGAACACGACCTTCCATGAGCCACAGGGTGTCCAAACAGGAGAGACCATCGACTCAAATTCCAACCCCTGGTCCTGCAAGGCCACCAGGTTTACCAGGTGGCGATGTGCTTATAATCCAGTGACGGTAGGAAGAGGCCCTAAATTGGTCACCTATGGTTCTCAATTGGCCCAAAAACAACCTCGTTACTGCTGCCAGCAGAGACATGCCAACTCTGCCACCCACATAATTTTACACTTCACCACGTCCCAAACCATTCTCAGAGCAACATAGCTGCGTTCTTGAGTTTTGACAGTTGAAAGATCAAAGATACACCAACTAGAGCATGAACCTGGTAACAAACTCAAAATTAATAAGTTAATACACTATTGAAGACCTGATAAAGTTATGAAATGCAGAGCATAAATATGCCAATTCTATTAATAATCAAAATGTCAGGCAGCAAGGACAGCAAATAACTAATGGGATATGTTACAACAAAGATTAACTGAGAATCTTGATTACTAACAACCTATCTGCAACAGCAGATAACAGAACTGTAGATTTTTTTAAATTATAGGATAGGATGTGGGCGTCACTGGCTAGACAAGCATTCATTGCCCATCCCTAATTGCCATCATGAAACTGGTTGTGAGCCACTATCTTCAACCAGTCCCTGTGGTGTAGATACACCGTGTGGAAATGCCGTGCGGCGTTTGCTACCAAATAAACCTGTTGTTGTTAGACTCCTTACTGAGTAGATACACCCACAGTGCTGTACATAAGGAGTTCCAGGATTTTGACCCAGCGACAAAGAAAGAATGGCAATATAGTTCCAAGTCAGGATGGTATGAGGCTCAGAGGGGAACTTGCAGGTAGTGGAGTTCCCTTGTGTCTGCTGCCCATCTTGGTGTTAGAGGTCATGGGTTTATAAGTTGCCATTGAAGGAGCCTTGGTGAGTTGCTGCAGTGCATCTTGTAGGTGGTACACACAATTACCACTGCACATTGATGGCTGAAGGAGTGAATGTTTAATAGGGTGCCAATCAAGCGGAATCCTTTGTCCTGAATGGTGTCAAGCTTCAGGCAAGTGAGTATTCCACCACATTAGACTGTGTTGACAGTTTGATACAACTACATAGTTTGCTAAGCGATTTCGGAGGGCATTTGAAGGGCCAACCACACTGATTAGATTTATTGTCACATATATTAGTATAGTGAAAAGTATTGTTTCTTGGGCGCTATACAAAGGATGCCGTTCATAGAGGAGA
Organism: Mustelus asterias; assembly: GCF_964213995.1. Lineage (NCBI taxonomy): Eukaryota > Metazoa > Chordata > Chondrichthyes > Carcharhiniformes > Triakidae > Mustelus > Mustelus asterias. The sequence continues at coordinate 53,515,884 of NC_135803.1, forward strand.
GAGTGCAGAATGTAGTGTTACGGTCATAATTAGGGTGTAGAGAAAGATCAACTAAACGTGAAATCAGTCCATTTAAAAATCTGATGGCAGCAGGGTAGAAGTTATTCTTGAGTTGGTTGGTACGTGTTCTCAGACTTTTGTATTTTTTCCTGACGAAAGAAGGTGGAAGAGAGTATGTCCGGGGTGAATGGGGTTCTTAATTATGCTGGCTGCTTTTCCGAGGCATCAAAGAGGACATGCCCCTGTCTTCATCAATGGTGGTGAAGTGGAAATGGTCGAGAGCTTCAGGTTTTTCGGTGTCCAGATCACCAACAAAGAACAAAGAACAATACAGCACAGGAAACAGGCCCTTCGGCCCTCCAAGCCTGTGCCGCTCCTTGGTCCAACTAGACCAATCGTTTGTATCCCTCCATTCCCAGGCTGCTCATGTGACTATCCAGGTAAGTCTTAAACGATGTCAACGTGCCTGCCTCCACCACCCTACTTGGCAGCGCATTCCAGGCCCCCACCACCCTCTGTGTAAAAAACGTCCCTCTGATGTCTGAGTTATACTTCGTCCCTCTCAGCTTGAGCCCGTGACCCCTCGTGATCGTCACCTCCGACCTGGGAAAAAGCTTCCCACTGTTCACCCTATCTATACCCTTCATAATCTTGTATACCTCTATTAGATCTCCCCTCATTCTCCGTCTTTCCAAGGAGAACAACCCCAGTCTACCCAATCTCTCCTCATAGCTAAGACCCTCCATACCAGGCAACATCCTGGTAAACCTTCTCTACACTCTCTCCAATGCCTCCACGTCCTTCTGGTAGTGCGGCGACCAGAACTGGACGCAGTACTCCAAATGTGGCCTAACCAGCGTTCTATACAGCTGCATCATCAGACTCCAGCTTTTATACTCTATACCCCGTCCTATAAAGGCAAGCATACCATATGCCTTCTTCACCACCTTCTCCACCTGTGTTGCCACCTTCAAGGATTTGTGGACTTGCACACCTAGGTCCCTCTGTGTTTCTATACTCCTGATGACTCTGCCATTTATTGTATAACTCCTCCCTACATTATTTCTTCCAAAATGCATCACTTCGCATTTATCCGGATTAAACTCCATCTGCCACCTCTCCGCCCAATTTTCCAGCCTATCTATATCCTGCTGTATTGCCCGACAATGCTCTTCGCTATCCGCAATCCCAGCCATCTTCGTGTCATCCGCAAACTTGCTGATGACACCAGTTACACCTTCTTCCAAATCATTTATATATATCACAAATAGCAGAGGTCCCAGTACAGAGCCCTGCGGAACACCACTGGTCACAGACCTCCAGCCGGAAAAAGACCCTTCGACCACTACCCTCTGTCTCCTATGGCCAAGCCAGTTCTCCACCCATCTAGCCACTTCCCCTTGTATCCCATGAGCCTTAACCTTCTTAACCAACCTGCCATGTGGGACTTTGTCAAATGCCTTACTGAAATCCATATAAACGACATCCACGGCCCTTCCTTCATCAACCGTTTTTGTCACTTCCTCAAAAAACTCCACCAAATTTGTAAGGCACGATCTCCCTCTTACAAAACCATGCTGTCTGTCACTAATGAGATTGTTCCGTTCTAAATGCACATACATCCTGTCTCTGAGAATCCTCTCCAACAACTTCCCTACCACGGACGTCAAGCTCACCGACCTATAATTTCCTGGGTTATCTCTGCTACCCTTCTTAAACAACGGGACCACATTCGCTATCCTCCAATCCTCAGGGACCTCACCCGTGTCCAAAGAAGCGACAAAGATTTCCGTCAGAGGCCCAGCAATTTCACCTCTCGTCTCCCTGAGCAGTCGAGGATAGATGCCATCAGGCCCTGGGGCTTTGTCAGTTTTAATGTTCCCTAAAAAACCTAACACTTCCTCTCTTGTAATGGAGATTTTCTCTAACGGGTCAACACCTCCCTCCGAGACACTCCCGGTTAACACGCCCCTCTCCTTCGTGAATACCGATGCAAAGTATTCATTTAGGATCTCCCCTATTCCCTTGGGTTCTAAGCATAATTCCCCTCCTTTGTCCCTGAGAGGTCCGATTTTCTCCCTGACAACTCTTTTGTTCCTAACGTATGAATAGAATGCCTTAGGATTCTCCTTAATCCTGCCTGCCAAGAACATCTCGTGACCTCTTTTTGCCCTTCTAACTCCCCGTTTGAGTTCTTTCCTACTCTCTCTGTATTCCTCCAGAGCTCCATCTGTTTTCAGTTGCCTGGACTTGACATACGCCTCCCTTTTCATTTTAATCAGATCCTCAATTTCCCTGGTTATCCACGGCTCTCGAATCCTACCTTTCCTATCTTTCCTTTTTACAGGCACATGCCTATCCTGCAGCCTTATCAATAGTTCCTTAAAAGACTCCCACATGCCAGACGCGGACTTACCCTCGAACATCCTCTCCCAATCAACATCCACCAATTCCTGCCTAATCCGGCTATAGTCAGCCTTCCCCCAATTTAGCACCCTGCCCGTAGGACAGCACTCATCCTTGTCCATTACTATCCTAAAGTTAACAGAGTTGTGGTCACTATTTGCCACATGTTCCCCTACCGAAACTTTGACGACCTGACCGGGCTCATTTCCCAGAACTAGATCCAGTATAGCCCCCTCTCTAGTTGGGCTATCTACATACTGTTCCAAAGAACCTTCCAGTACGCATTTTACAAATTCCTCCCCATCCGGACCCCCAGCTCTAAGCACTTTCCAGTCTGTGCCAGGGAAATTAAAGTCCCCCACTACAACAACCCTATGTTTTCTGCACCTATCCAGAATCTCCTGACATATCCTTTCCTCCACTTCCCGTGGGCTGTTGGGTGGTTTGTAGTACACCCCCAGCATAGTGACTGCACCCTTCCTGTTTCTGAGTTCCACCCACAGCGACTCAGTACATGACCCCTCTAAGTTGTCTACCCTCTGCACCGCGGTAATATGCTCCTTAACTAATATCGCTACTCCCCCACCTTTTTTAGCCCCTCCTCTGTCTCGCCTAAAACACTTATACCCCGGAATATTCAGCTGCCAGTCCTGTCCTTCTTTTAACCAAGTTTCCGTCACCGCAACCACATCCAAATTCCGCATAAGCATTAAGGCCCTAAGTTCGTCTGTTTTACCCGTTACACTCCTCGCATTGAAGCAGATGCACTCCAGACCTCCAGGCCCAGTCAGGTCCTCCTCCTCCAGAGTGCTCCTCTTCTTAGCTAGCCTTGCCCTGGCCCCCAGCTCAACCCCAGCCTCAGTATTTACTGACCTCCTGTTTTGTTCCCCACCCCCCTGCCACACTAGTTTAAATCCTGCCGAAACACTCTAGCAAAACTCCCAGCCAGGATATTTGCTCCCTTCCAGTTAAGGTGTAACCCATCCTTTCTGTACAGTTGCCATCCTGACTTGAAGATTTCCCAGTTATCTATGTATTTAAAACCCTCCCTCTTGCACCAGTCCTTTAGCTACGCGTTCAACTGTAGAATCTCCCTGTTCCGAGCCTCACTTGCACTCGACACCGGGAGCAGTCCAGAGATTGCCACCCTGGAGGTCTTACTTTTTAGCCTAGCACCCAACTCCCTGAATTTCTCTCGTATTCCTTAATCAGGAAGTGTCGACAGTGTCAATGGATGGGAGGCTGGTTTGAGTGATGGACTGGGCTTTGTTCACGACCTTTTATAGTTTCCTGTGGTCTTGGACAGAGCAGAAGTTATACCAAGCTGTGATATAACCAGAAAGAATGCTTATTATGATGCATCTGTAAAAGTTGTTGCGAATTATAGCAGACATGCCAAATTTCCTTAATCTTCTGAGAAAGTAGAGGCTTGGTGGGCTTTCTTAACTATAGTGTCGGCATGGGGGGGGGACCAGGACAGGTTGTTGGGGATTGGGATACCTAAAAACCTGATGCTCTCGACCATTTCTACTTCGTTGCCATTTACGTAGATGGGGGCGAGACCTGCACTACACTTCCTGAAGTCGACGACTATTTCCTTCATTTTGTTGACATCGAGGGACAGATTATTGTCGTTGCACCAGTTCACCAGATTCTCTATATCTTTCCTGTACTCTGTCTCGTCATTATTTGAGATCTGACTCACTACGGTGGTGTCATCAGCAAACTTGAAAACCGAGTTGCAAGGGAATTTGGCCACACAGTCAGAGGTGTATAAGGAGTATAATAAGGGGCTGAGAACACAGCCTGTTGAGGCACCGGAGTTGAGGATGATCATGGAGCTGGTGTTGTTGTCTATCCTTACTGATTGCAGTCTGTGGGTTAGGAAGTTCAGGATCCAGTCACAAAGGGAGGAGCCGAGCCCCAGGCCACGGAGTTTAGTGATGAGCTTCATAGGAATAATGGTGTTGAAGGCAGACCTGTAGTCGATAAATAGGTTTCTGACATAGGTGTCTTTGTTATCTAGATGCTCCAGGGTTGAGTGCAGTGCCAGAGAGATGGCATCTACTGTGAACCTGTTGTAGTGGTAGGTGAACTATAGTGCATCCAGGCAATCTGGGAGGCCGGAATTGAATAGTGCCATGACTAACGTTTTGAAGCACTTCATAATGATGGATGTCAGAGCCACCAGACGATAGTCATTGAGGCACACTGCCTGGCACTGCTGAAAGTCACATGTAGGCCGGAACAGAGTAAGGGCAACAGACTTTGTTCATTAGAGAAGATTAGCGAACCAGATAGGTTTTTACAACAATCAAAATTGGTTTCACGGACACTATAATTGACTAGTTTTTAATCTCAGATTTTTAAAATTGAATTTAAATTCCACTACTCGATGGAATTTTAAAACGTGGTGTTGTAATGTAGAATCTGCCTCCCCAGAGTGTTTGCCTGGACCTGTAGATTACTAGTCCAATGACATTACCACTACACCACCACCTCCTCTTGTTTAAGTTCAGCAGTTTCACCACAGTTCTTAATTATGCAAGGAGCTGGAGTATTTTTAGTAGCCTAAATAACATCAGCAAAACATTTGTTTGTACAACTGTCAAAAAAGTAAAAGCTAAGTTTGATGTTGGGACTGAAAGTTGAAGGAAAGCATCAGCTCAAAGTCTGAGAATTGAACTTATTGTTGGCAGTTCACACGTATCAAGTACAATGTTCCACTGAAAACCAGCATTAGAAAAAAACAAAATACATTATTTATCCAAACATTCTGCAAGTTACTTGTGCTACTTTTCAGATGTTTAATAGTGACTGCAGTTCACACAGTAACTTGTTGCAAAGTCTACATGGTCGAAGAGTAATTGTTGAACTTATCAAGTCAATTGACAAAAAAGTCCTGGTTTTTCTCATCGTCATTTTCTAGTGGTGCAGGCAAGTTAAAAATCCAGCACGTTCATGATGAAAAACCTGCAATTTAGAAGCCACTGCAAGCAAGACAATCACTATACATCACTTAAACAAACATTTATAAGGTCCCACCTTCTTTCTCTGGTATATGCAAAGTTAGTGAAGCAGAGCTTCAAGCTCAAAATTTTTTACTCATAGCACCCTAACATTTACTCCCCTCTCAAACTTGTTCCATGCGATGTATTAAACTTAAAAAATACATGCACACATTTTTTCAAAACCCTCCTTGCACCTGATCTATTCTAGCTCTGAAATATACACTTGAATCTCACTATATTGTCCTTCCTTGCACCCTAACATTTTTATCTTACTGCTAGTGGTAGAATATTCTGCCACCTCAAACCCTCTTCAAGAAATCGCTTCAGATTCCGTTTTCTTTTGTACCTTTGTTTACATCTTTTCACTGAGGCATTTAAACATCTCTCTCCCTATTGGTTTAATGTCCAACCTTCCTATTAGAAGACAGAATGATGCCACACACCATAAGACCATACACTGCCAGGTCCCTCTCTTCCTGCACCACTTTTTAATATTGTACCATTTAGTTTATATTGATCTCCTCATTCTTTCGACCAAAATGTATTACTTCATACTTTTCTGAGCATGTTGTTGTCCGTTTCACCAGTCTGTATGTCCTCCTGAGGTCTGTTATTATCCCCATTGCTGTTTATTACATGTGTGTTTCAGATGCTTCATATATTGAAAAGGGCACAAAATATGCAAAATGCTGTGGTGAACCACAAATACTATCAGAATTTCTAGTCTACTGAGGGGTGGATGAGGTTTCTTTTGACAATGCAGATAATTAAAGAACAACACAGCACAGAAACAAGCCTTCTGCCCTCCAAGCCTGCACTGATCACATTGTCCTATCTAGACCAACTGCCTGTATCCCTCTATTCCCCATCTGTTCATGTGTCCATCCAGATAAGTTTTAAATGTCACTAACATGTCTGCCTCAACCACCTCACTTGGCAGTGCATTCCAGACCCCCACCATTCACTGTGTAAAAAGCTTCCCCTGCACATCTCTACTGAACCTTTCCCCTGTTACCTTGAACTTGTACCCCCTTGTAATTGTCATTGCTGCCCTGAGAAAAAGCTTCCAACTGTTCAACTTATCTATTCCCCTCTCTCAATTATATAAACTTCCATCAGGTCGCCCCTCAGTCTCTGTCTTTCCAGGGAGAACAATCCCAGTTTATTCAATCTGTCCTCATAGCTAATACCCTCCATACCAGGCAACATCCTGGTAAACATTTTCTGTACTCTCCCCAAAGCCTCCACGTCCTTCTGGTAATGTGGTGACCAGAATTGGACACAGTATTTCAAATGTGGCCTAACCAGTGTTTTATATAACGATAACATAATTTGCCAACTTTTATACTCAATGCCCCATCCGATGAAGGCAAGCAGGCCATATGCTTTCTTCACCTCTTTTTCCACCTCTGCTGCCACTTAAGGTTCTGTGGACCTGCATGCCCAGATCTCTGCGTATCTATGCTCCTGATGGTTCTGCCATTTATTTTATAGCTCCCACCTGAATTTGATCTATCAAAATGATGATCTATCAAAATGATGATCTATCAAAATGATGATCTATCAAAATGATGATCTATCAAAATGATGATCTATCAAAACCTCACATTTATCCGGATAAAATTCCATCTGCCATTTCTCCACCCAAATTTACAGCTCATCATGCTGTATTCTGTGACAATCTTCATCATTGTCCGCAACTCCAGCAATCTTAGTATCATCCGCAAACTTGCTAATCAGACCAGCTATGTTTTCTTCCAAGTCATTTATATATATTACAAACAGCAGAGGTTCCAGCACTGATCCCTGCGGAACACCACCAGACTTCTATTCAAAAAAACACCCTTCCGCCGCTACCCTCTGTCTTCTACGGCCAAACCAGTTCTGAATCCATCTAGTTAGCTCACCCATGATCCTATGTGATTTAACCTTTTGCACCAGCCCGCCATGAGGGACCCTGCCCAATGCTTTACGAAAGTCCACATAGACAACATCCACGGCCCTTCCCTCATCAATCATTTTTGTCACCTCTTCAAAAAACTCAATCAAACTAGTGAGAAATGACCTCCCTCGTACAAAACCATTCTGTCTGTTGTTAATAAGACCATTCAGTTCCAAATATGTATAGATCATATCTCTGAGAATCTTCTCCAACAATTTCACTATCACTGAAGTCAAGCTCACTGGCCTATAATTACTCGAGTTATCCTTGCTACCCTTCTTAATAACGGGACAACATTGGCTATCCTCCAATCCTCTGGGACCTCACTTGTGGCTAATGAGGAAACAAAGGTTTCTGTTAGAGGTCCAGCAATTTCATCTCTTGTCTCCCTCAATAATCTGGGATAGTGCCATTTGGCCCTGGGGATTTGTTTATCTTAATGCTTTTTAATACATCTAACACTTCCTCCTTCGTAATGATAACTTGTTCTAAGGGATTTACATATCTCTCTGAGACACCACCAATCAACGTGTCCCTCTCCTTTGTGAATACCGATGCAGAGTACTCATTAAGGATCTCACCCACTTCCTTTGGTTCTATGCATAATTTCCCTCCTTTGTCATTGAGTGCACCAACTCTTTCTCTAGCTACCCTCTTGTTCCTAATATATGCCTTGGGATTCTCCTGAATCCTGTCTGCCAAGGACATTTCGTGATCCCTTTTTGTCCTCCCAACTCCCTTTTTGAGTTCTTTTCTACTTTCCCTGTATTCTTCAAGTGCTTCATCTGTTTTTCGTTGCCTGGACCTTACGTATGCATCCTTTTTCTTTTTGATTATAGTCGCAATTTCCCTGGTCATCCACGGTTCCCGAATCATGCCTTTCTTGTCCCTGGAACATGCCTGTCCTGAACCCAATCAACTACTCCTTAAAGACTCCGACATGCCAGATGTAGATTTACCCTCAACAGCCTCTCTCAAACAACAGCCTCCAAATCCTGCCTAATCAGGTTGTAATTAGCCTTCCCCCAATTTAGCACCTTAATCCTCGGTCAACACTTGTCCTTCTCCATGAGTATCCGAAAGCTTATGGAATTGTGATCACTATTTGCCACATGTTCCCCCATTGCAACTTTGATGACATGGCTGGGCTCATTCCTTAGTACCAGGTCCCCCTCTCTAGTTGGACTATCTACATATTGTTCCAAAAAACCTTCCTGGACACTTAAATTCCTCACCATCCAGACCCCTAGTCCTAAGAGATTTCCAGTCAATATGAGGAAAATTAAAGTCTCCCACTACAACTACCCTATTATTACTACATTTGTCCAGAATCTGCTTACATATCCGTTCTTCAACTTCATGTGGACTGTTGGGAGGCCTGTAGTACACGCCCATCATAGTGACTGCCCCTTTCCTGTTTCTGAACTCATTACAATATAGGGCCAGTGACTTCCTTTCACGCTATAAAACGTCATGGTTCCATGGATAAGAGTGCCAGAGTTCTTGACTGTTATCCTACACTGCTAATGGAACTGTAACATGTGATCAGGTGGAAACAGTGGCCAATTGTTATTCAAATGGCTTTAAATGAAGTTCAGGCATTTTAAAACACAGAAAAATCAGAAAGGTGCTAAATTCCAGAGAACTGCATCACTGTGTCTCAGGTAAGAGGAAGGATAAAAGGTGAAAAATGATCAGAAATACTTACGCCTTTTACTCCCTTTTTAAGTTTGTCATCAATAAATAACGACAAATATTCTGGGGATCTGGAGTTGAGGTTAAGGAAGTATTCAAAGTCACCAGCAATCGTCTGTTTAAAAAGACGATCATTGTTGAACGAATCCTGAAGGAAACGATCAAATCTGCCTTTCAGATCGAGAAGGCCCTGTTTGAACAAAAACATGCATGTTTAGTATGCAGGCTCATCCTGGACATCTTCATAGAATCATAGAGGTTTACAGCTTGGAAACAGGCCCTCCGGCCCGACTTATCCATGCCGCCCTTTTTTGTTTAAAACCCATAAGCTAATCCCAATTGCCTGCATTTGGCCCATATCCCTCTATACCCATCTTATCCATGTAACTATCTGAATGCTTTTGAAAAGATGAAAAAATTGTACCCACCTCTACTACCACCTCTGGCAGCTTGTTCCAGACACTCACCACCCTCTGTGAAAAAATTGCCCCTCTGGACACTTGTGTATCTCTCCCCTCTCACCTTAAACCTATGCTCTCTAGTTTTAGACTCCCCTACCTTTGGGAAAAGATATTGACTATCTACCTTGTCTATGCCCCTCATTATTTTATAGACCTCTATAAGGTCACCCCCTCAGCCTCCTACGCTCCAGAGAAAAAAGTCCCAGTCTATTCAGCCTCTCCTTCTAACTCAATCCATCAAGTCCCAGTAGCATCCTAGTAAATCTTTTCTGCATTCTTTCTAGTTTAATAATATCCTTTCTATAATAGGGTGACCAGAATTGCACACAGTATTCCAAGTGTGACCTTACCAATGTCTTGTACAACTTCAACAAGACGTCCCAACTCTTGTATTCAATGTTCTGACCGATGAAATCAAGCATGCCGAATGCCTTCTTCACCACTCTGTCCACCTTGACTCCACTTTCAAGGAGCTATGAACATGTACCCCTAGATCTCTTTGTTCTGTAACTCCCCTCGCCCTACCATTAACTGAGTAAGTCCTGCCCTGGTTCAATCTACCAAAATGCATCACCTCGCACTTGTCTAAATTAAACTCCATCTGCCATTCGTCAGCCCACTGGCCCAATTGATCAAGATCCTGTTGCAATTGGAGATAACTTTCTTCACTGTCCACTATGCCACCAATCTTGGTGTCATCTGCAAACTTACTAACCATGCCCCCTATATTCTCATCCAAATCATTAACATAAATGACAAATAACAGTGGGCCCAGCACTGATCCCTGAGGCACACCGCTGGTCACAGGCCTCCAGTTTGAAAAACAACTCTCTACAACCACTGTTAAGAAGCCAATTTTGTATCCATTTAGATACCTCACCCTGGATCCCGAGAGATTTAACTTTATGCAACAACCTACCATGCGGTACCTTGTCAAAGGCCTTGCTAACGTCCATGTAGACAACATCAACTGCACTGCCCTCATCTACCTTCTTGGTTACCCCTTCAAAAAACTCAATCAAATTTGAGAGATTATATCAAATGCATTTGTGATATAATGCATTTCTAGACTTCTTTCAATAGTTTTGATCAGGTTGCATAACGGATTTCTGCCAAGATTAATGAAAATAGACTACATCCAAATGTTCAGATGTGAAGAACTGCTTATTTTCCCTGTTATAATGGATGCAAGAGTTCAAAGCAAGAAGGGAACCAAGACAAATTCAACAATAATAAAATTTGCCAAATAAAATCTTGTAATTTCATATATCAGTTGCTGAATTAATAGCATACCCTGTTAAAAAATAACCAAAATAAACCAAAGAAACCGATCATTTACATCACAAATCTCTTCCTGGACAGAAATTTTAAGCTAATGTAACAAAAATCAATCCACTCCGTGATACAATGCCAATCATCTGATAGTTAATTGAATTTCTAAGACATCCTCTCCATGTGGTCCCAGTTTCAACTGTCATCTGTTCTCCCTTGCCCAGTTTGCTTTTAACTGTTCGATCTTGGGACGTGAACATTGCTAGCAAGGAAAGTACCAATTACCCATCCTTAATTGCCCTCAAGAATTTAAATAAGCTTGTAGTTGTGAGGAGTTATTATAAATTCTCATAGCTACATCTTAATTAATTGAGTCTGTCGGTGCAGACTCAATGAGCCAAAGGGCCTCTTTTGTACTGTAAGATTCTGTGATTCTGATTCTGTGAACTATTTCTAAATTACATTTATCCTAGAATATTTTGGGCATAAAAGTTGTTCAAATATTAACGTTATTAATGGCTTAGCCATTCAACATTTTTAAAATCAGCTGCCAACTTCCACAGCCCTTGTACTGTTCAGATCATGGGAGTGTCGCTTAAACTGGTAAAGCTGAATCACCTATCCCTGCACGCAAAACTCACACATCCATGGAAGTTTGGATCAGCAATACTGCTACTCAGTTAGTGGGGCCAGCACTCCACTCCCCACACTGATTCAGGTCACCTCTCAACATTCTCTTTTCTTGCCTGTACAATTTTTGTAATGTTAGTTGTGCCCAGTTATCCCTCATATTGTTCTTGTAAACCTATTTTGTATTTTCTCTTATGCTTTTGTAACAAGGAGATCAGAACCATGCACCGCAGTGGTCTAACCAAAATTCCATACGAATTTAACATAATTTCCTTGCTTTGGAATTCTAATGCTTTAGAAATGATTCCCGTGCTACACACTTTTTAGGGCATTGTTAACCTGCACTGCTATTTTTAAATATGTGAATCTGTATGCCGAAATCCTTCTGTGCCTCCATTCCATTTAAACTCATTTTGGAAGGAATAACTGAATTTTTTATTCCTCTTACCAAAATGACCTCACACATATCTATGGTAAAATCCATTTGCCATTTACATGCCAATTCTGCACTTTCGTTCATATCATGAATTTTGTTAGTTTTCCTCGGGTTTAACTATACACATTGGTCCCCACCTCACCCCAGCACATCTATGAAACTACTTAAAAGTAAACAGGTAAACTTGCAGAGACCAGTCACCAAGAGTCTCCACGAATCACAAAAATCCAGCTCTAAATTTATAAATTGAACAACTTCTGGTCTGCTATTAATCAGCAAACATTGGCCTTTGTCTCGCTTTGATGCAAGTTATGAGCTCTGGCAGAAGTTAGAAAAAGCTCCAGAAATAGTGATTGCGATTTTCTGACCTCGCTGCGCCTGGCGCAAATTGTGATAATCCCAGCAAAAATAGTGTGCGGGCCTAAGGATTAGTTGTGCGCTTGGTGCCTATCGGTTTGCAATCATCCTAGCACCTTTCTACTGGTACAAACCGGATCGGCCATTTGACTTGATTTCAATCTTGTTAGCGAGTTTGGCACACGATTGTTCCCCCTCCCGGCATCCTGCCAGTGCCAAGGGGCTGGGCCTAATGGGGAGGTGGTTCAGGGCAGGGTGACCCATTAGGAGGGTCCTAATACCAGTAACCCGTGTTGGGGAGAACTTGCCGTCAATGAGGGAAGAGTCCTGATATCTGTGGGGGGAGGGAGGGATCTCCCAATTCATTGAGAAATCTACGAAATGCACCCTGCGAAATGGCACCTGAGCACTCTGCAGCCAGGCTCACCCAGTATGTTTAAGCCCAGCTTCCCCCAGTACCCAGCGTGCAACTCACCGCTCCACAAAAAAAGGACCGAATGTGGGACAATTGCGGTCCGGAGTGCATCTGATGGACTGGTGCAGATTGCTCAGATATTTTCGCCATTATGACACTTAATGTTTTTTTTGGAAAATTCCAGCTGTTTTGAAATTCCACCCATTTTCTCGTTTTTTGATAAGAAAAAGGAAGGTTGGATTAACTTGAGCACGTGAAGGAAGAGAGGGAACACAATATATTTTTCTCATCCTACCCCTACACTAGAATTATGTTCCATCATTCAAATGTCTCATTTATTCCGATTGATTTATTTTAAGACCTTTAGCTCAATGCAACCTTCAAAGCAGTGTAATTTATGAAGTGACTGCTACCTGTAAACTTTTTCAACATTCCATCATATACAACAAAAATCTAAAATGTACTGGTTAAACTGCTATAGATTGAAGTGAAATTTCTGAAAAGCACATTGTGATCTAATCTACTTGTGCATTTTGATTCAGGTTGCTGTTTGTTTTCCTTTCTACTTAACCACAATTACAACGAAAGGACAGAACAGTCATGTGCTCACCTGAATGTAATCCACTGGGTTCTTGCCTTCTCCTTCCTCAGATACCAGTGCCTTGCCCTGTTCTCTCAGGTAGGAACTCATACACTCGCACATAGTTTTCAGGCCATTTGGCACACGGCTGAAAAGCTTGTACATACAAGCTAGATCTGAAATAGGATATAAAGGACGTTGTGTACTAGCTTGATTGTGCATTGCAAAGTGGTTGTACAGTGTACTGGTTAAACTTTAAAATATGTATAAATTTTAACTTAAAAGTCAACAAAACACAATATTTCTGTGCAGCACACTCTGGGTTGCACAGTCAATATTATTTTAACTGCAGTGTCCCTTTCAATAAAAACAAAATAGCATCAAGGGATTCAGATGTCAGTTTGGCTTGATTTAGCTTTTCATTTTTACAGATGGTTTTCAAGATCTTGATCACTACTGGACGTTCAAGTAGATTTTTCATTACAACAAATTAATGATTTAATAAACAACAAGGAAAAAGATCAACAAACAAAGTGATGTATCCTTTCTGCTCAACACATGTAAAAAGAATTTGAAGTGCCGAACAAGCGATAAAACTGGAGAGTTTCAGATGTATTTTTTGGACGAATTTGAAAATGCAATACTTTAACACTGTCATTTTTTTGGACTGAAGTGTGATTCACATTCTCACCAGTTATTTTGGCGGTGGAGGGGGGGGTGTGTGCAGGGATACAGAGCCTAAGCCAGCTGGCTGCAGAATGCACAATGGCACCCCGATCTCCCAGTGACCTCCTGCCACCCCACCCCACCATCCCATCATCAGTGGCAGTGTAACCACCCATCCCATGGCAACACAGGTCGCCAGTATCAGTATGCAGTTAATGAGTCACCCATCACGACCCCCTCCACAGCCCACGCTGCCCGCTCCTGTGCTGGTCTCCCCTCATTGCATATCCTGACCCCCTCCACTGATCAACCCCTCCACCCTTGCATATCCCCACCTCCGCTGATCACCCAATCTGCTGATCAACCCCAACTGCAGAGCTCCCCCTTGTTGTCCCCGCAACAGTTACCCACCCTTGCCTCCGCGGCACTCCCCCTGCAGAGCTCCCCCCTTGCCTCACCCCCATCATGGCAACATCCCACTGACTCCAATCCAACTCAAGCCCCACCCCTTTGACGCTGCCCTGGCACAGTTATGGTGCCCGGTGGTCGCTGCCAGGGTGCCCGATTGGTGCTGCCAGGGTGGCAATGCCTGATGGGCACTGCCCAGCCCTGCCCTCAACCACCCGAGGGCTTCAATGATCCACCGACGAGGCCATTATATCTGGTCTCCGCTGGTGGAGGCCAGCTGTGATTCTCACTGGCGTGAGAACCAACCGGTGAGGAGTTAAGTGCGAGGCCAGATAGTGCCGTGCAGGTCTCGTTAATAACATTAATACCTAAATCAGCTTTGTGCCCTGTTTGGGCGTGAAGCCGATCCCACCAGCAAAACATGCCGGTAACTCTATGTGCAGCGAGAACTCGAGCATGAACACAATTTTTTGTTACACACACAATCTTACTGGCTTGCCACACGAATTGACTGGCGCAGCGAGCTGGTACGATCATGCCCTTTGCAATGATTTTTGCCAGTTAAAAAAAAAAGCGTTATTACTGAATAGTGCAGAGATATGTAAATATCTCCATATTTAAGTCCATTATCAGTTCTTCAAAATTGGCAGAGCTAGTTACATTACTTTGTTTCATGTTCTTGCTTGAACAGAAGAAATAGGAGCAGGGATATACCACATAGCACCTTGAGCCTGCTCTGCCATTTAATGTAATCATGGCTGACCACTGGCTTCAGGCCCACTTTCCCACCTGCTCCCCATGTCCCTTAATTCCCTGCAAACCCAAAAATCTGCCTATCTTAGCCTTAATTATATTTAACAAAGGAACATTCAG
Source organism: Mustelus asterias (assembly GCF_964213995.1). NCBI lineage: Eukaryota > Metazoa > Chordata > Chondrichthyes > Carcharhiniformes > Triakidae > Mustelus > Mustelus asterias. The sequence goes on from NC_135803.1 coordinate 53,531,036, forward strand.
AACTTGCTAGGACAGAGAATTCCAAAAAGATTCACAACTCTTCGAGTGAAAAAAACTGCTCATTTCAGTCCTATATAATATTTCCCTTATCTGGAGTCTGTACCATAAGTTCTAGATTCTCCAGCCAGGGGAAACAATCTCTCAGTGTCCATCCTATCAAGTCCCTTCAGAATCTTGGATGTTTTATTGAGATCAACTCATTCTTCTAAATTCTAGAGTATAGACTCAATTTATTTAGCTTCTCGTTATCAGGCTACTATCGCATCCCAGGGACCAATGCAGTGAACCTTCATTGTACTGCCTCCAATGCAAGTGTATCCTTCTTTAAATATGGAGACCAAAAATGCAGAGTAGTCCAGGTATGGGCTCACCAAAGCTCTATATAACTGTAGTAAGACTTCCTTATTCTTGTACTCCAATCCCCTTGCAATAAAAGCCAACATGCCATTTGCTTTCCTCTTTGTTTGTTGTATGTGCATACTAAGTTGCTATGCCCTTCATACAAGTACACCCAACTCCCTCTGAAGCACCCAAGTCCTTCTGATTAAGATTGACAGTTTATACTACATGGGAATGGTAACAATTTCTAGAAAAATAATGACTAACGACATTGACAAATTAGACAGGTTATGTTGAAGACCCAGGGATCATTGCTGGACCACAACAGCCCTTCAAATACCTTGATGACTTGGGATTCATAAATTCAGTTAGAAATTGGTCAAAGGCTACATTCAGATGTGGCAGCTCAGAAGTCAGCCAAAAGCTGGCAAAACAATGCCAGGTATAACTTAATATGAACTAGTTCAACATACTGTTCACAGAAAAAAGACTGGGCAAAACATTTACTCAAACAGCTAAGAAAAATATGAAAGAGAGCTAGAGGTTTTTGACTCAATGTAACAGGTCCAACCAATACAGAGTAGCAAACAAAGCCAACAGTACGCCTAACTGTACAGCCAAAACAGAGAACATAAGTCTGATTCAAACGGTATAGTGGCTCTAATCAGACCACACAAAGCACTGTGAACAACTTTGGTCATCAAGAACGGAGATGGCCTTCAATCCATTCAAACAGAATTTGGAATTTTGTGTTAGAAGTCTGAGTTATGAATAAAAATTCTAGAAATCCGAATGTCTGAGCAGTGCCCATAGAGGTACATGACAGACAGTGATCTTTATGTATAAGATTAATCTGAAACATTACTTTAAAGTAAATTGCTAATAGGATAAAAGTTCAAATTAGTCAAGTAAACTTAAGATTTAAAACAGGTCCCCAGCAAGAATGTTCAATATATGGAATGGACTTCTAAATAGAGCAGCAGAGATTGAAAGCCTCAAAATCATTTAAAGGATAACAAGATGTTGCAGTGAGGCTACTACTTCAAGGTCTTTCCAGATAAATGTGAAGCATGTCAGTTGGCCGTCTTCATTAATAATTATCTTGTAACATGGAGAAAGAACAATAGAGATTGGATCTAAAATATAAACAGTGCACTTTTTGCAGAGGCTACCATTTTAAGGTAATCGATGCCTCTTAAAGATATCAACCTCACGGGGCAAGAGAATGTGCCTAAGTTTTATTCTTGAAAACAAATGGAAAATAAAACAGCAAAATCTTTAAATGCATAAAATTAATCCAAGTATCCTGTGCAATTGTGCAGACATCCCTTTCTAGTAAAGATAGATTCCAACTACCTTTTCACCCTTTGATAACAGTTCAAATCCTGCTTAGGCAACACTGGCAATAATTTTGTTTGGAGAGCCTCAACCAAGTTCCATACTGGCATGGTCAAAAAGGTCCTGATCAGGCATTAATTGGAAATCAGATTCAAATCAGAAAATAGCTGTGATTGGAAAATAAAATAATTTCATAATACAGCTGTAGGAATGTTTGATTAAAACTTAAAACTGAGGTAAACAACACACTGACAGGACAAAGTAGAGCAACTCTGTTCTTGCACTGTGCTACACTTGACCCATGTGGTGTTTGGTACTAAAAACGGGTAAGTGTTCCCAGTGCCAACACTGCTGAACTTAATCAGCACAAAATTCTCCAAAAAGAAAGAAAAATCCTCTGTTGCTTACAAGATTCAAGAGTTGCCATACATGAAAAAATGTAATGAAAATGGAAACATTCAAATTGAAAGGAAGTTTGTATATAACTGAATTTATGGAGTGTGTTCAAGGCTTCCATTGAAGAGTTTGGATGATACTTGCGAATCAACTCCAGCATACAAACTTCAGTTCTTCCCTCATTGCTTAGATCATTTACAATCTTGTGACAATGCCAAGCCATCCATTATTCTCAATGTAATTTACGTGAGACATACGTACTTAAAAAAAGACACTGGGCGCAAGATTAATTACAGCCTTTAACTCACTCTAACAATTTACATTAAAATTAAGTTTAAAATAACTTCTGCATCTTACTATTCTTGGGATTGTTCCAGTGTCTCCATACTGCGACAAAAGGGTACTTTGTGGTTTCTACACAAAGGAGGCCAATAAGGTATGTTACAAACAAGGCAGTTATACTTTATTCCTCATACCTATAGATTTTTATGCCTTTTCAATCATTGCATAAATTAAGTGCTTGAAAAATTTGCTGTTTTAACGTTTTGGGAAAATTCTGTCTCACTACATGAAATATGTTAAAAACAGTTTTTAAAAAAAGGGACCACACTGGACACATCTCATTGGGAGCGCAGAATATACCAAAACCAACATATTTTTAAAAATTGACAACATAAAATAAATTTGCTATTAGAGATATTTTAGGGACATCCCTTCTCGGTACCACAGCTTCTTGTCCTAACTGAACCCATTTGTAAAACAATAATGGGGCCAAATTACTGTAAAATAGTTTGGATTACTGCCTTGGACCTGATAACAATTTAGTTGGAAAATTTGTAAAGGGAAAACTTTGCAGTAGACAATAGAGAATAAATGGTGACTGAGAGCATAAAGAAAGTAACAACTGAAGTTTTAGAAAACTTTAAACTGTGAATTTATGAAAAGGTTATATAATCACCTAAAGCTAGAGAGTCTATTATAAGCATTGAGCACATTTCCAAACAGCCTATTTACAACCTCAAGCAGTGCCGACCAGATCAGCAATTTTCAGCTCCCTGCACAACAGATGAGTTCTCGTCAGACTCTCGGGTTGTTTCAAACTGCTGAGTAACTCAGATTTCAGTGACCTGACCATGCCAACAAAACCATATCAAACTATAATGCTCACTCTTACTTTCTAAAAAGCAATTCCACCTAGGAATCATTTTTTAGCAAAGCAGGAAGCAATTTCAAATCATGTAGCTTCAGCCAGGTCGAAAATGGGAAGATCAAGGAGACATCTAGATATATTATATAAGTGTTCCAACGCTCAAGTTAAAATTGAAGCACAAGAAATAGGAGAGGAAAATGGGAAGGAAAGACGGGTGAAATACATTAAAGGCTATCTATTTACAACATTAGAAAAGCAACTTCAAGTGGGTGAAGTATCAAATCCATCACAGGGAGAATTGAATTCTCTAGAGCTGCTAGCAGTTAAAGAGTTAATATATAGTTCAGTGCCATTTACATTTTCCAGAGACTACCTGTTGGAAGATTCACTAAGAGCTTACATTTTCCATTACCCTTGCGGAAAGACAGTTGGTTTTGTGCAGCCCCACATCATTTGTAAAGAAAACTTCACAACATATAGATGTGGAAGTTCATTTTTTTGAAAAATATATACTTGGTAAAGCTCCTGCTGTATTTTCTCTATGGAAATGTTCACAAATATAAAATCTTACTTAACAGACTGCAAACAGAGATACGATTCTCATTTGTTCCCTCAAACAGAATTGGAAATTAATTCAAAAGCTTAACAAAACCTTGCAACCGAGTTAATATTAAATCCAAACTCTCAACAAAATGAATTCCACCCCAAATTGGGATCACTGCAAAGATAGTGCATTTGGACTTTCAGAAGGCTTTTGATAAGGCCCCTCATAAAAGGCTAATGGGCAAAATTAAAGCACATGGGTTGGGGTAATAGATCAAGAATTGGTTGATTGACAGCAAACAGCAGGGATTCAGTACTCAACCCCAGCTGTTTACTATATATAAACGATCTGGATGAGGGAACCAAATGTAATATTTCCAACTTTGCTGATGGCATAAAACTGGATGGAATTGTGAGTTGTCAGGAGGATCCAAGGAGTCTTCAAAGTGATTTAAACAAGTTGAGTGAGTGTGCAAACACATGGTAGATGCAGTACATCATGACTAAATGTGAAGTGATACACTTTAGGTGTGAAAAACAAAAAGGAAGCATTTTATTTAAATTGTGATATATTGGGAAGTGTGGACATGTAAAGGGATCTGGTGTCCTTGTACACCAGTCAATGAAAGCAGAGAGTCAGGTGCAGTAAGCAATTAAGAAGGCAAATCATACGTTGGCCATCTTTGCAAGAGGAATTGAGTTCCTCAGTAAGGATGCCTTACTGCAGTTATACAGGGCCTTGCAGGGAACAGACCTGGAGTACTGCGTGTATTTTTAGTCTTCTGACCTAAGAAAGGATATACTTGTCACAGAGCGAGTACAGCTGTGGTGCACTAGACTGATACCAGGGTTGGTGGGACTGCCCTGCGACAAGAGATTAGTGAGTACAGGCCTAGTTGAACCAAAGTTTAGAAGGATGAGAGGAGATCTGATCGAAGCATACAAAATTCTAACAGGGCTGGACATACTAGATGCAGGGAGGATGTTTTCCCTGGTTAGGGAATCTAGAACCAGGGGACACAGTCTTAGGATACAGGATAGACAATATATGACTGAGACAAGGAAAGATTCCTTCACTCAAAGAGTAGTGACCCTGTGGAATTCTGTACCACAGAAGGTTGTGGAGGGCAAGTCATTGAACATATTCAAGAAAGAGATAAATTATTTTTTAGATTTTACTGGAAAGTGATAATATGGCATTGAGATAGAAAGTTCAGCCATGATCATATTGATTGGCAGAGCAGGCTGGAAGGGCCAAATGGCCTACTCCTGTTCCACGTTTCTACATTGACTGTATGCTAGTCCAAAGGTTTTGGTAACTGCAGCCATAAACTCAACATATATTAATCTAACCTGAAGAAAATGTTATTCTTTAAATATTTGTGGGGTCTGCTGCAGTATTCAGTAAAGCAGGATTGCAGGGCTCTAGCCAAATTAAGCTGGAGGCTGAGCGTCTACAACGTTGAGGACATCAAAGGGGCTGGGTGCGAAAGGCAAGTATTTGAAGTAAATCAGGCCAAGTTAGATGTTCTCCAAGTAAACACAACATGGGTAGAAATTTGCATTAAGGGATGAATGAGGAATTGTACTCTTCACCATTGAATTTCAATGGGAGATAAGAAGGAGTTTACAATTTAGAAGAGACTGTAAATAAATACGGCAAAATTATTACATTTTATTTTACTCAAAGTAGTGGCCATAAGGAGAATATAAAAGATTGTTATACTCTGGGAGAGGTAAATTGCTTAGAAGGACAAGAACAATAGGAAAAGGTGAAAGAGAAAAAACATTTTAAAGGGAGGTTGGAAGCTATTCTGTATGTAGCCATGTAAGACCTCCTAACGAGGTTGTACTGTGCTGAGACTGAACTGTGAAGTAAATGAAAAGCCTTTAGCCACCGCAGAGAAGTGTCTGGTTGTCCCAGAAAGCAGCGTTTGCTTTAAAGTCTTGAATTTCAATAGCTTAGTGGGAGAGGGAAGCCCTGGGAAATACCTCCCCAACAGCAAGAGTAGGTTGTGCTTTGTGGCAATATCTTCAAAGTTTTACTCTAATTTATGACTCTTGACTTCAGTATGCATATTCTTTGCTCATATACAAATAGAAAACAGTTGTGATTGCTCATCAAGTTTCTCTTCTTGGGATGAGGCTCGTACAGCACTTACCACCTGCTGAATAATAGAATATAGATAAACATGATTTTGTAAAATATTTATCTCCAAAATGGAACTTGTATACTACTAACAGTAGATGCCACCTCCAGGAAAAAAATATCCTTGGAATTTACCTTCTGTCTTTCCATTTTTTAACATATGGACTAAGCCTGAGTTTTCCATTTCTACAATAGTCTTCATATGTTTAGAAATTAGTTCTCTCTCCACCACCTTCACAATTGGTTCTTCTGTGGATTTATCAAGACAGTGCATAACTCGTTCAATTTCTTCGTTAATCCGTGCTTCCACTTTCTTAATGTACACAGATGCACTATTCTCCGCTAAGAACTTCTGGCTTTCCATCTATATAAAAAGAAATATTTAGAATTATAGAACTCCTACAGTGCAGAAGGAAGCCATGCGGTCCATAGAGTTTGCACCAACATTCAGAGTATCTAACCCTGGCCCTCTCCCCGTCCTATCCCTGTAACCCCACACATTTACCATGGCTAATCAATCTAATCTACACATATTGGGACACTAAGGGGCAATTTAGCATGACCAATCCACCTAACCTGCACATCTTTGGACTGTGGAAGGAAAACAGGACACCTGGAGGAAACCCATGCAGACACAAGGATAATGTGCAAACTCCACAGTCACTCAAGGCTGGAACCGAACCTGGGTCCCTGGTGCGGAGAGGCAGCAGTGCTAGCCAGTACACCATCATGTCGCCCTTTTACAATGAAACTATTAGCCATTGTGCTAATTAGTAAGTCTGAAAACGAACTGCTTTACATAATGATCTTAACGCCATATATTTGATAATTGCATATTACCTTGTTACAAGAAAGTCACAATTAAAAGCATTGAACAGATACCTGGAAGAATTCAGCTGACATTTCTAAAAACGGAGCCTCAAAATCTTCCTCATACACTGATCGGCCTTCTAGACCAAGGATCATTAGCATCTGACAGGCATTCCGAATTGCTCCTCTAGTAAAACAAAGAAAATTGAAAAACAGTTTAATTAAGAATGTTGTTTTTAGATAATATCAGACGTTTCCCTTTTTTTAAAAAATGCCTAAATTGAATAGATCAGACCATAATAAGTAATGCTGTATTAACGTTTAAGATAGACCAGGAGAATATTAGGTGTGTGATGATACTGTGCTATTAATATATGTTGGGGGGGGGGGGGGGGCTTTAAGAGACAGTGTTTTTCTACAGTCAGTTTGCCTGAGAAGAAATGTAGCAGATGCTGAGAAAGTTGGCTAATTACTTATTTTAGCCATCTAAGTGTTTATTTAGCAAGAGGCTTAATGGGATGTTTTATCAATTAAAATAATGGAGGATAAATTAGTTATTCTGGGACAGAGTCAAGTGATATTAGAAATGGGAGGAGCTAGGCTTGAAGCCGAAAAGCAGTTTCATTTTAAAATAAAGAGCAGTTGCCGCCTGGAGCTGGTAGAAAGAGGCTCTCGCTCTCTCCAGAAGTTTTCTCAAAGCTCCAAGACTATTAACAAAGGTTAAAGCAAGTATGCCTGGGTTTTGCTAACTATGCTTTAAGTGTGTTTTAAGTTTATAAGAGAAATATTGCTCGATTGGTATTGATATAGTAATAAGTTAGAACTTAGAATTGTTTCCTTTCAATTTAAGTATTGCTCAACTGTTAACGGTTAAGCTAATTCATTTGTTATAGTTAAACTGTGTTGTTAAATAAAGTTTGCTTTGATAAAAGCTCCCCGAGTTCACATCTGGAGAGAAACATCCTATCCTCACATGTATGTCAAAATAGAAAAATTGTTGGGGTCTAGTCTGGCTTCATAATATACCTTGCGGTTCTGATCTGGCACCGTAACAGGTTAAAAACAAAGCATTTCAAGAGTAGAAGTGCTGGGTTCCAGTGACTGGCGACTAAGGACTTATAAGAACAATAGCTTATTAATTAATTTGAGCAACTCGTACATGCTTCCACTCTGCCCACGCTCAGAGAAGAACTACCACGCTTCTGCTATGTGACCCTTTAAAGACAGAGTAACGGTGGAAGAGTGTTTTTCTGACTGGAGATCTGTGACCCATGGTGTTCCACAGCGATCAGTGGAGAGAATGCAGGTAGTCTGATTAGTAAGTTTGCGGATGACACAAAGATTGGGGGAGTTGTGGAGATTTGGTCAAAGAAATGGCAGATGTAATTTAATCTGGACAAATGCAAGGTGATGGATTTTGGATGGTCTAATGCAGGAGGGAAGTATACAACAAATAGCAGAACCCTTAGAAGCATCAACATAGAGGGATCTAAGCATATGGGTCCACAGTTCCCTGAAAGTGGCAAGAAAAGTGGATACGGTGATCTATAGTTAAGAAAGCCCACCAACGCCCCTACTTTCTCAGAAGACTAAGGAAATTTGGCATGTCAGCTATGACTCTCACCAACTTTTACAGATGTACCAACTTTTACAGATGCACCATAGAAAGCATTCTTTCTGGTTGCATCACAGTTTGGTATGGCTCCTGCTCTGCCCAAGACCGCAAAGAACTACAAACGGTCATGAATGTAGCCCAATCCATCACGCAAACCAGCCTCCTATCCATTGACTCTGTCTACACTTCCTGCTGTCTCGGCAAAGCAGCCAGCATAATTAAGGACTCCACGCACCCTGGACATTCTCTCTTCCACCTTCTTCCGTCGAGAAAAAGTTACAAAAGTCTGGGGTCACGTACCAACCGACTCAAGAACAGCTTCTTCCCTGCTGCCTTCAGGCTTTTATCTTGCATTAAGTTGATCTTTCTCTACACCCTAGCTATGACTGTAACACTACATTCTGCACTCTCTCGTTTCCTTCTCTCTGAACGGTATGTCTTTTCTGTATAGCCCGCAAGAAACAATACTTTTCACTATATGCTTATATATGTGACAATGATAAATCAAATCAAAGGTGGCGTATGCATGCTTGCATTCATCGGTCAGGGCATAGAGTATAAAAATTGGCAAGTCATGATGTATAGAATTTTAGTTAGGCCACATTTGGAACATTGTGTGCAGTTCTGGTTGTCACACCACAGAAGGATGTGGAGGCTTTGGAGAGGGTACAGAAAAGTTTTACCAGGATGTTGCCTGGTTTGAAGGGTATTGGCCAAGAGGAGAGATTGAAAAAACTTGGTTTGTTTTCACTTGAACGTCAGAGGCTGAAGGGTGATCTGATAGAAGTTTACACAATTAGGAGATGCTTGAATAAGAATGGACAGTCAGAATCTTTTTCCAGAGTAGAAATGTCAATTGCTAGGAGACTTTGGATTAAGATAAAGGGGGGAAGTTTAAAGGAAATGTAAGAGACAGTGTTAAGTGTCCGAAATGCACTGGCTTACTCCAGTGAAAGTTATCAATTTCTTGGCAAATTAGGTTTGGCGTTCTGCTTCCTCAAACTTCAATCTCTTCCCCCCACAAAGAAAGTCTGAATTGTTTAATTTCATTGTATATTTGTTTGAGGTTTTACAGCGAATTCCATGCAGCAAAAGAATGCAGATTAGTCGTGAAATAACTTGGTTTCAAGGTAGCAGGTCTCAGGAAGTGAATTCCAATACACATTGCCTAAGTACCTGAAGAAACAATTGACAACTGTCAGGCAAAAGAAGTGAATGCATAAAAATTGAGGCAACAGAACAGGAAGTTAAAGGAGTTGTAGGAGGTTAGAGCTAAAGACAAGGTCAGGCAACAAAAGGATTAAAGCACTAACGTCAGACCATCATTGATTTTGGAACATGCATATCCATTTAAGTAAAATGTAAATCATTAAGTTCTCCAACCACAAATCTTTGAACTGCCCACAGCTTCAGGCAGGAGGGTAAGTTCTTCAATCCATTTAATTTACTTCAGCAGTATTCCCTTGCTACACTTTTAATAATTTTGAAGCCCAATAGTTGTCAATAACTTCCTACTTCCTTCTTGATACCCATTATGGTTTTTGTCTCATCAACCATGCTTGCAATTGTTTAATGTGTTTACCATCCATTTAGAAACATATTCCTCTTGCACTATGCATTTTCTTTGTCTAAAAATTATAAATACCACACTGCGCTTATATGTTGCACATAGCAGATTCAAAGTGTCCAAATTTTTAATAATTTAAATACTTTCTTATCCCATCTCAATTTTTTCTTTTGAAGAAAATATATGATGAAATTTCATTCATATGTCAAACAAATGTTATTCAAAAGATTCTTCACCAAACCTCGTAGGAGCCAATTTGATGCATCTCCAAATGAATAATTATTTCCTTAGTATGTGTCAAATCTTCAAAATTGCACTATTAAGGTTACTTCTACATTTCTATAATTATTAGGTACAACTTAATTCTGCCATCGTACTATTGTGAGGGTTTACCAGATTTTGTTTTAAATTAAGCTACAATGAAGTAGAGAGGGTCATGTCATCCATAATGAGTTCTGCCCGACAACAAGCCGATGTGGTTTGGTTATCAGGGAGACTGGGGGTCTCGATTATGACGCGCTGGAAGCAAGGTGCAAAATTTTCATACCTGAAGGTAAAGGCAAGAGCAATTGGGCTATCTGTGGAGACTTTCAGTCTCCAAGATTAAAGACAGAAAGACAGGTGTGTGTCGTCGATTTGGAAATTTTGCAAAAACTGAGGGCAGTGCTTTGACAGTTATTCAGCATTAAGATTCTTGTGAAATAGCGATGCATAAACTCATTGGAAGGTGGGAATGGCTGTAGACTGTTTCCTATAAAAGACTGTAATCTGGTGGAAAACGTTATAATGCACGTGTATGTGGCATGGGGTATCAGTCACGTTAAAGCATTAGTAAAGGCTAATGTTCCTGATAGGTTAGAGTATTTATCACTTACAAGGGAATGTTTGGTTCTTTAGTTGGTTTGTTAACAGTCTGAAAACCTGAAATCTTGGTGTGCAATTCCATTAAGTCAGTCACTGGGAATTCAAATCACTTGTTCAAACTTAAATCAGTCTCTACAGCGATCATAACAGCCAAGATAGCATGGAAATTAACAAATTAATTTGGTCATTTCTTTGGTCTTTCCTTCAGGACATCAGTAAACCAAATGAGTTATGACAATTGTTTCATGATCACCATTACCGAGTCTAGCCTTCAATTCCAGATTTTATTAATTGAATTCAAATTCCACCAATTATCATGTCCCTGCAGCATTAGTGTGGGCCTCTGGATTACTAGGCTAGTGAAGTTACAGTATGTCAATGTTTCCCCATTTAAAACAAAGAAATAGGTCAATGTGTAAAGTAGTGTTACAAGCAGCTCTGAGACACAGGTACCAAACAGAGTAACTGTCTTGATTTACCTGTCCACTACCTCTCCTTTCCTCTCCCTAGCAATCATATCCAGGAGAGTCTGACGTAGGTGGTCTCGGATGCAACCATAACGCACAACCTGATCTCTGAAAATGATCAAGCCCAAGTTGTAAACATTCTCTACGTTATTCTGTTGTACATACACACGATCCTGCAAAGGGGAATAAAATAAAAATGACAGTAATTTGAGTGCAACAGTTTTAACTAGCAACCTGTTAATTTCTGTTAGTTGTAGCACATTTTATTTCACAATAGAAGAGCTCGCTGTCAAAACTTTTTTTTGTTATCTTATGCACCAAAATCTGGAGTGCAAATTTTGCTGTCCAATTTCTAACAAATGAGAGTGTGACCTGAGGAATCACAACATAAAACTTTGCTGTATATAGTAAATACCATTACAATGCACACACAGCATAACTTTACTCAAGGTGAAATGAAAAGCACATTAGGATCCATGAATGACCAGAACACTATTTTCACAATGTGATCAACAATTTCTTATGCTTCTTGTTGCATGAATAAGCAAAGCACAATTCTTCTCGCCCTGTAGGCAGGATGTCAATTTTCAAGCTTATTATTACAAAGCTAAACGGTCGATCTTTATATTAAAACTGCTCAAGTTTACAAAGCAATTTTGTATTTCAGTTGAAGGAAGAAGGGATTGCAGAGAAAGAAACAAAAGCAGAGAGACAGACAAAGAGGAGATTCAAATTGGATGAACCCAAACAACTGTGGGGAAAGAACTTTTCATTATGCAATGAAATTAAAATAGCTATTAAATTTGAATAGATACCATGAAGTGGATCTTCAAAGGAGTGGCAGTCATTGTTAAATTACTGGCTGCTCAAATATTCTTCCGGGACCTTCAGAGCCTGGCTTGCCCAAAAATGCAGCATCCCTCAGAGAGCTCTGCCACAGTGCAGTAGAGTCAGTGGAAGACGGGATGCATCTCCATTTTAGAGTGCTAGCTGCCAGTTGGTAAATATAAAGGTCTTCTTTGAATGACAGTCGGTGGGGAGGTACTGTCAGATACCTCCCTGACTACCGCCAGAGTTAAGTGTCACTGATTAGGGTGCGTGGGTGTGTGTGTATGTATGGGCATGAGTTCTGTATTTACCCAGGAGCAAGATTAGGTTTTAATCTGGTTAACACTTCCTGGGTTACTAACTATGAAGTACATCAGAAGTGTCCCAAGTCTCCGACTCTAACTCAAAGATAAAGACATTCGTGGAGGGTCCTAAGGAGCTAGGGAATTTCCCGTCAGAAGTTTCAACTTCCCAGGCAATTCCCATGTAAGTCAGCACATCAGGACTTCCACAGGGGTCCGAAACGCACAATCGTCTGTCAAGTCACCAGCAGTCTGGAGATTGCAAGATTTGGGTACAAATCTGTTGATGATGTTGAGTGTTTGAATTTAAAAATGGGCTGACTTTATGAACTCAGGCCTTTCCACTGTTTCAAAGATACAAACAAAATAACTCTTTCATGGTGTCAACTTAGAATCCTATCAGCAGTAGTGAAACGTTTCAGGTTATACATAGAAATCTTTCCTTTGTTTACGAATATTTCAAATTAAATTGAAACCTGCCTGCTAGTTTGAAAAACAAAGCTTGTTCAACATGATGAAAAAGTATTAACAAAATTCAACACAACTCAGCCCTTGCTGCCTTCCATTTAAACCTATTTTGGTGCTATTGAATATGATGGATATTTAAAAATCAATAATGACTGCAAAATATGATTTAAAAAAGACAGGTTTGCCTAATTTAATGATGAAAAAGAAGAAACAAGAGAAAACAAGGACAGCATGTTGGCACAGTGGTTAGCTCTGTTGCCTCACAGCATCAGGGATCAGAGTTCAATTCCAGCCTTGGGTGACCGTATGGAGTTTACACACATGGTCCCAGTGTCTGTGTGGGTTTCCTCCGGCTGCTCCCACAGTATAAACATGCGCAGGATTAGTGGACTGGCAAAATTAAATTGCCCCTTAATGTCCCAAGATATGTAATTTGGGGGTTTGACAAGGGGGATACGTGGGGTTATTAGCATAGGGCCGAGGTGGGATGTTCTGTCGGAGAGTCGGTGTAGACTTGATGGGTCGAATGGCCTTCTTCCACACTGTAGAGATTCTTTGAATTAGAACAACAACCACCAAGAAATTAAATGAGTATCCTACTTCTCAAGGTCTATACAATTAACAAGGATTTTATAGCATAAATAACAAAAATAAAATGCCTTTGTGGAGGATTCGGATAAGGGATGTACATGAATGATCAGCGGCAGAGCACATATGCCAGGTAGGACGGCGCAAGAAACACTTTTGGGGACTCAGTTGGCATTGTGACAGTGGAGGAACGTAGAGAGTGTAACTAAATGGAATGAGTCTGCAGAGAAGTTGGAAAAATATCAAGTAGTTGAGCACGCTGAAGGTAGTGGAAAGAAGCAGTAGAAACAGACAGCCATGCTCAGACCTAATGGCTGCTTACCTAATTTTGACCAACACAGGGTCACTACTGTGAATAAGGGCACTAAATAAGTATAACTGCAAGGTAACTTGCAGGGGTTCAATTAGTTCACAATGCCAAAAACAAAAGTGTCAGCCACAACACTCACCAACTTTTACAGAAGCACCATAAAAAAGCATTCTTTCTGGTTGTATCACAGCTTGGGATGGCTCTTGCTCTGCCCAAGACCGCAAGAAACTACAAAAGGTCATGAATATAGTCCAATCCATCACGCAAATCAGCCTCCCATCCACTGACTCTGTCTACACTTCCTGCTGCCTCTGAAAAGCAGCCAGCATAATTAAGGGCCCTACGCACCCCGGACACACTCTCTTCCACCTTCTTCCATCGGGTAAAAGATACAAAAGTCTAATGTCACGTATCAACTGGCTCAAGAACAGCTTCTTCCCTGCTGCCATCAGACTTTTGAATGAACCTACCTTGCATTAAGTTGATCTTTCGCTACACCCTAGCTGTAATTGTAACACTACATTCTGCACTGTCTCCTTTCCTTCTCTATGAACGGCATACTTTGTATAGTGCACAAGAAACAATATTTTTCACTGTATGCTAATACATGTGACAATAATAAATCAAATTAGATATAAAAACTGGGGCATTCACAGTGGTAGCAATTTTTTATTTCAGCCATACAGGATAGAGTTAAAAGAAAATGTTTCTAGTGCCACACATCAGAGATTATTTCCAGGAACATGCATTCCATTAAAGTCCTAAGGCTCTGGGTTATGGTTCTATAAATAGCATAAACCTTGCAGCAAAGATTGGCGGTCAGCATCAGAAGCACCTAACTATTTTTTAATGAAACTAACTGGCATAAAGTCTTGAGCATCTTTATGATAGACAATGGGCCAACTTTTCCATTTCCACCAGCCACAGGAATCAGAGTGGGCGAGAGGCGGACCATGGCAAGGTCCGATGGCCTCCGGTGGGATTTTCCGGTTTCAGGGCAAGCGCGGCCGGAAAATCCCACCCAATATCTTCAGAGCTTTATTTAAAGCATAGCCTTTCTTTGCTCCTTGTTATAGTGGAACAATCTTTGTGCAATAGCTACATGATACTAATTAGGAGCCTGCAGCTGTAAGTTGTACTTACATGAGCAATCAATAGTCTTCAATGTTTAATAACTGATTGGCTGGCTGTGCTTATTTCTTAAAGTTTGAGAAGACAATTGGAATAATTTTGAGAGCATGTCTTATGAAGTTTGGTGAGAGCAAACAATTAAGCAATATGGAATAAATGCGTAAATAAATGCGTAAATTAAGGGCGGCACGGTAGCACAGTGGTTAGCACTGCTGCTTCACAGCTCCAGGGACCTGGGTTCGATTCCCGGCTCGGGTCACTGTCTGTGTGGAGTTTGCACATTCTCCTTGTGGCTGCGTGGGTTTCCTCCGGGTGCTCTGGTTTCCTCCCACAGTCCAAAGATGTGCAGGTTAGGTTGATTGGCCATGATAAAATTGCCCCTTAGTGTCCTGAGATGCGTAGGTTAGAGGGATTAGTGGATAAAATATGTAGGGATATGGGATAGGGCCTGGGATTGTGGTTGGTGCAGACTCGATGGGCCGAATGGCCTCGTTCTGCACTATAGGGTTCTATGATTCTATGATTTTAGACAGTCCTACTGGGCAAAGATGATCACTTGGGACTAAAATAGAGTTGCAAATGATTACATCAAATAGTAGAGCAATATATTGCCAGCTGTGTGGTCCTCATACCCAAGATCTGCTTTTCCTCTACCATATTTCTGGGTGACCAGAGTTTTTTCAACAGATTTCTCATGCTTTCCGCACCCTGAAACCATTTACTCTGCCTCTGGATCCATCTTTTGTTTCTGTACTTTTCCGATTACATCTTCATTTTGACTGACTGACATTTACTACATTTATCACATCATTACTCCTGCCTCCAGCCCATCGCAAATCTCTCTCTTCTGTTCTTTCCAATAAATCCAATAAAGAATCCTGGAGAAAGTATTTATCCAGAAAGTGGAAATGACTACAATTAGTAGTGTAAGGTAGATAGCACATACACAATTAAAAGCAAATTAGTTAACCATGAAAGAGGAAGAATGCTCAAAGATGTGATTTGATTATTGTCACATGTATCAGGGTACAATGAAAAGTATTGTTTCTTGCATGCCATATAGAGGTGGTGCGTGTGGAACATAAATATTACCACAGACCAGTTGGGCCAACTTGTCTCCCATTTCTATGTAATTCTAGTAATATCTTCCAGTTTCGGTAATAGGTTACCAACCCGAAGTCTGAACTATTCCTCTACAGATGCAGTGGGGCCCCAACTGTTTCTAGCAAATCCTGAAAATAATCATCTACAAAGAATAGTTAAATACAAGGTGGGACCCTCAAAAAAATAAATAGTAAAAAGAGGATACTGAATTACTGGAAGGTAAGCAGAAATTGGCAGAAGCATTGCTTCAGTTGAAAAATAATTTTAGAAAGGAGGCAAATCCTGAAATGATTATACAAGATGATATATATTCTAAAATAGTATTAGAGAAATTAGTTCAATTAAAGGGAGACAAAGGTCCTGGAATATATCTTGGACAATTGGGCAAGAAACTGTGGAGGCTGTAGATATAGTATTTAGTGTTTTTATTGAGTGAAAGTGCGCAGGACGACTGGAAAGTAGCCAATGAATTACCAATTTTCAGAAAGATAGACTGAGCTATAACAGAAAATTACATAAAAACAGAAAATGCTGGATAAATTAGGCAGATCTGGCAGCATCTGCAGGCAAAGTTAACAATAAATCAAACATAACTCTACTTTGTAACTTAGACAAGTACAGTCCAGTTCATTCAACTTTGTGACAGAGAAAATTTTGGAATAGGTGGGATGCCAGAATACCTCACCTTACTGTATTACACAACTCATGAGAAATATAACCAATTAATATATCCATAAAATTGGTTAGTATTAGAAATGTCTTCTATTTTCCCCAAATAGGCTTACCAGTCTGTTCAGATTTTCAAGTTTGAATTGGTATATGATAAATATATCACTCTGCTTCTATAGCATTACAATTGCAATATCTGGAATGCATCTCAACAGAGAGAAATTTACTGGGGTGTTCTGGCTCATGTGGATAATTTAGAGCACACAAGAGTGAGAGGGGAATGAATCATGGGAGTTGCAATTTATGCTTTTCCACAGAACTACAATACTTTGTATAGTGCCAAACAGGCCAAAAGTTTACAAACTGCTGTGAGAAATGAGTAACAGAAAGCAAATAAAGTATTTATGGACAGAGTCCAATCATATTTTAAATTTTGTTCATAGGATGTGGGCTTCCCTGGACTGACCAGCATTTATTGCCCATCCCTAATTGCCCTCAAGGGTACTGCTGGACTACCTTCTTATACTGCTGCAGTTTGTTTAGTATATGTACATCAATGGTGCTCTTAGGAAGGGAGTTGCATGATGGTGATTCAGCCACAGTGAAGAAACAGCATTCAATTCCTAAGTCAGTATAGTGAGCGACTGGAGAACTTGCAGATCATGGTGTTCCCAGCTTTATTTACAGCTTACATAATAACTTAAAGCTCACTGTGGAACAGTAGAAATAATAAAATCAATCTGATAACTAAATGGAAAAGAGGAAGTTTGGAAGAAGGAAATGAAGCTGATGAAGTGGACAAAAGTCTTGCAAAATATCCACATAACACACATTTGAGGCAACAATTAGAAGCAAATATTGAAAACCTGAAGCCAATTTCTATCAACTATTTGTTTTTATATAGAAACCTACAAATGTTAGTGATTTATGATATATTTTTTTAAAAATCAGACGATGAACTGCAATAAATGGTAATGCTACTTTTCAACAATTGAAAGCTGCTAACGCTACTCCAAACAAATTCCCAATTCACATTTTTCATTAATTGAGGAAGATTGGTCTCACTAGATCTGAAGAATTAACATAGGACTAATCACAAAAATACACATATCGGTAGAACACAAAAGCAGTATGGCAACGCCGTGTAAAATTTAAACACTGAAAAATTTGCATTATCCATATTTTATGATACCATTTATATAGTAATCATGAAATTTTAATTTTTTTCACTTTAAAAAAGTATTCTTAACAGTTTTTGCAAGTGACAAATTGGATTTTACCCACGCACAAAAGATGCATCCATTTCAACCATAGACAAAGTTTAGATGGCTTATTTTCTGCAACTGTGTATTGATAAAGGAAGCACAAATGAGACTGTAATGCAAAAGCAGTTATTCAAACAAAATATATCATCATAGCTTATTGAAATTTCTCATTAAGCTCCATTAAGCAATAAGAGTGATGCATTTTTATATCGAGACCGGGCCCCTTATCTGGTGTCCCAAAATCGAGAAGCACCTGAAAACCGGCTACATTCATAGCTAGCGCCCTGGATATAAATTTGAATAAACCCTTTTATTCTTTAGTTTTAATAATTTATTTTATGTATTATGTACACACTAGACCAAGGATCCCAAAATCTGAAAAATCCCCAAATCTGGCACAGCTGGTCCCGAGCTTCCTGGATCCAGGGTCCGTTACCTGTACAGCAACTGACAAATTGTAAGGTCTATGGCTATATAATTCCATTAGATCTTCTCACTGACTGATTTTTCCAAAACTCTATTATTTCCACCAATTCTACAAATTGTTTAGTGGAAGACGGTAGAATGTTAGTTGAAGTTAAATCACATCGATGAAGGTCTACCCACCATGTACATGAGGATGTCTCTGATCATCACCATTGCTGTTTGGTGGTCATTCCATGCTTGATTTAAGGTCTGTAGAAAATTATTATTTAACGAGTTCAACACATCTTCTCGTACCTGTAAAAGCAACATGCAGTTAGCTTGTATGGGTAATCTTTTTGATACTAGTATCCATTAGTAGAACTATTGATAACTAACCATAAAGTGCAATTAGATCAAATCATTCAATTATATTAAATGACATTAAGCCAATGGTGGACAACCTGTGGCCCGGGGACCTCACGTGGCCCATCAAGGTTCTGCGTGTGGACCACGAGACATTTTGTTGACTGTTACCCACGTGCAGAGTTGCCACATTCCACTTGTTTCATCTGCGTAGCTTTCTTTCTCCCAGTAAAATCACCGTAGTTCCAAATAGCCAAAGGCTGCTCTCCCCTTTAAAGTAAAGAGCTAACTGGTGGAGATTTAACCTCAGGATCACCACACCTCAGGTGAGGGGCAAGGTTCAGAAGGCGGGCCTTCATGAATAATGTCAGCCGGTACGGGAATTGAACCCGTGCTGTTGGCATTGCTCAGCAACATGAACCAGCTGTCCAGCCAACTGAGCTAACCAACCCTTTTCCTCCAGTATAACTGAAGTGATGCACACATACATACAAGGACACGTGAAGCAAGGTGTGTGTGGATTGCACACAACATCAACTGTGGGCTGTGCGCTCACTCTGCATCCAATCAAGCGTAAATGTTTATTTTGTTTTTACCATTTGCAGTTGATGACAGTTCTATTAATATATGAATGATTAAACATTTTCTAAACCTGTTATGAAATATTCAGTGTGTATTAAATATATTCAATTTTATTCAAAGGTCTAAGTAAACATGCCTGATTTCAATCTTGTAGCATGAAGGGGGGGCCAGTCAGGCAGCCCACTCACTAGCCTAGGTTACCCGTAATTGCATTAAGCACTCACATCCCCCTTCCCAACCCAGAGTCCCAAAGTTCCTCATTTATGAAAAAACTTTACCTTATTGTTTAATATATTTCCTTACTCAAATTTAGTCAGTGGGGTTTATGAATTTATCTAAAGTCCAGGGGAACTTAACTTTTCACATGAAACACTGAATTAGTTTTTCTTTATTTAAAAAGGCACACATACCTTATTGATCAGATGTTCAGTTACAACTTCTCTCAGTCCAGTATACAGTTTCTCACCATGCTTATGCAATACCATTGTATATGCATTTCTGTAGAGTTCCTCAAAGCTGAGCCCACTATTATTTTTGCGCTGAATCTCTTGAATGGCATTCTTCAATAAGTCCCAGATGCTATTTACATATTTCTCATCCATAGTCATCTGCAAGACAAAATGCACAAAATTACAAATTTAAAATGTCAGCATTTCAAGTGCAATGAAGATTTGGGAGAAAATTCTAGCGTTTAAGGCATTGGAAGCTAAAGATAATATTTCCAATCACCGCACAATGAAATCGGAGATATGCAAAAGGCCAGAATTGGAGGAGTGCAGGAGTCAGGAGTCGAGGTTGGAGGGTGTAACCAAGTTAGTGAGGTACAAAGCCACGCAGAGGTGAGAAGCTTAAAATCAAGATGTTGCCAGACTGGGAGCCAATTGATCAGCAAGGAGAATGATGGTGAGTGAATGGGGCTTGGTGTGAGTTTTGGATGAGTTCAAGTTTGCGGAGGATACAATGGGGCTTGGTGAGAGTTTTGGATGAGTTCAAGTTTGCGGAGGCCAGCCACAAGGACATCAGTATAGTGATGCAAATGTGAGACTTAAAGGTGGAGGGAGTGGAAAAAACCCAGTCAAAAATCATATGAGCAGCATGATGGGTGGCATGGTGGCACAGTGGTTAGCACTGCTGCCTCAGTGCCAGGGACCCAGGTAGGATTCTCAGCTTAGTCACTGTGTGTGGAGTTTGCACATTCTCCCCGTGTCAGTGTGGGCTTCCTCCCACAGTCCAAAGATGTGTGGGTTAGGTGGATTGGCCATGTTAAATTGCCCCCTAGTGTCAGGGGGGCTAGCTAGGGTAAATGCATGGGGTTATGGGGATAGGGTCTGGGTGGGATTGTGGTCGGTGCAGACTTAATGGGCCGAATGGCCTCTTTCTGCACTCTAGGATTCTATGGTTCTAAGAAGACCTAGTAGTATAATAGGTGATGACTGGATACTGGAAGTCAGAACACAGGAGTGTGGTTTAATATTAAATCTTACGAAGAAATAGGAGACGAGTTGGCACCTTGATCCCTCGGTACAATTTTCCCGCCCACTCCCCATATCCCTCAATTTCCTGAGAGAATAGGAACCCCTCTCGGTCTTGAGCGTACACAATGACTTTTCATCCACAACCCTCTGCAGCAGGCAATTCCAAAATTTCTAAGTGAAGATATTTCTCTTCATCTCGGTCCTAAATGATTGACCCATTATCCTGAAGCTGTACCCAGTGTTCTAGATTCCCCAGCCAGGGGAAACAATCACTCACTGTCCCTGTCGTGACCCTTTAGAATGTTGTATGTTTGAAACAGATCACCTCTCATTCGTCAAAATCCAGAGAATATAGGCCCAATTTACTCAGCCTCTCATCCGAAGAAACAATCTAACGAACCTTGCATACTGTCTCCAAGGCATTAACATGCTTCCTTAAATATGGGGCCCAAAGCTGTGCAAAGCCTTGTACAATTGTAGACAGAGGACTCCAATCCCCTTGCAATAAAGGTCAACATGCCATTTGCCTTCCTAATTGCTTGCTGTACCTGCAAGGTAACTTTGCATTCCTTGTATGAGTTTCTCTGAAAATCAACATTTAAAAGTTTGATACTATTTAAAACGTGCTTTGTACTTTTCGATTCTGACTGCAAAATGAATAACCAACTGCTCATATGATGCACCATCTACCACCTTACTGCCCATTCAAAATCTCTATTTCTCTTCCCAGCTTCTCTGTTGCTTCTTCAGAGCGTACATTTATATTGAACTTTGTATCATTAGCAAATTTAAGTACATTTGCTGCTGGTCTCTTCAATTAATTAATGTAGATTATCACTTGCTGAGGCCTCAATACTAATCCTTGTAACATTGAACTAGCGACAGCCTACCAATTTGAAAATGCCCTGTTTATCCTAATCTTCTACTTCCTCTCCTGTGATCAATCATGCATCGTTAAAGCTAACGAATTACCCAAAAATCCATGAGCCCCTTTCTTGAGCATTAACCTTTTGAGTGGTATCTTATCAAAAGTCTTTTAGAAATTGAAGTTTATTACATCTACTGGTACCTTTTTATCTACGCTGTCAGTTACATCCTCAGAAAACAAATGCATTTGTCAAATATGAGTTCCCTTTCACAAAACTATGTTGACTTTGTTAATGGGATTCGTTAAATCTTCCTTAATAATTGATCCCAGCATTTCCCCGACAACTGATGTCAGATTAACTGGTAATTGTTTACATTCAATGGATACATTCATAAAAACACTCAATTTATACAAGTCTTGTTTATGTCTTATATGCATATGTTCACTATAATTAAAAAATCTTATTAAAAACGTAGTTAGACCTTCCCCATTCCCTTCTCATAGACCCCACCCTCGCTCCCCTCTTGCAGCCCAACATCCCTGCAGGCCATGACCTGCCCAGCTCTTCAACTCTCACAGGCCATGCTCTCTCCCCACCCTCTCACAAAACACACTCTTCCCCCGCTCCCTTCTAGAGAAGCCAGCTCGGGATGAGCAAGAAACAACACAAAACTCAAATTGTATCATCATCATCTGCCTGGCCTGGTGCAGAACCCAGTTTGGGAACCCCTGGTCTGGACAAACAAAATTGGCAACGGTGATCTGGATGATGAGCTTATAGAATGCATTTGCGACATTTTCCTGGAGCGACATGTGCTGGGATCAACTCGTGATAAAGCTATCGCACATCTCATATTGTGCAATAAGGTCTTTTTTAAATTCATAATCTCACAGTGAAAGAAATTTTGGGAAAAGTGATCAGAATATAATTGAATGCTATATTCACTTTGAAATCAACATACTCCAATTCAAAACAAAAATCTTAAATAAAAACAATTACAAAGGTTGAGCGGGAGGGTGACTAAGATTGAATAAGTAAATATGCTAAGAAGTATGGCAGTAAACAAAGAGAGAAACATTTAAAGGAACAATTCAAAATGTACACCATTAATAAACTCAGCAAGCAAGATCTATGACTTACTTGGGAAGTTTAAGAACAGAACGAGATTAAAAGCAGTTTCTAACGTTGCAAAGAATAGTAGTAAGACTGAAGATTGATGAAAAGGGAAATGACAGTAAACTAGCCAGGAATATAAAAAACAATTGTAAGAGCTTTTACAAGCATATAAAAAGAAAATATCTGAAGTAAACAATGGGATATCTGGTTACCTTGTAAACATGCCTCTGTAATAGCGACTAGATGTAAACCATTTGTCTCTATTTGGACCGCTAGTTTGTCAACCTTATTACAAATACCTTGTGCATTCATATAAACAACCTTTAATTTTATTTTTTACTATTATTCTTTGCATGGACCTCATATGCTGATGCACTATACCTTTAAACTCTATTCTCTCCTGTCCCCTTGCCTTTTAAGTTTAAAACCCTGCTTATGTTTGCCAGGGCACCTACTCCAGCCTAGTTTAACTGGAACCCATTCCAATGGAACTGCTCCCTCCTTCCCCAGTACTGATACCAGTGCCCAATGAATTAAAAAAGGCTTCTTTCCACACTATTATTTGAGCCAAGTGTTTAATTCTTTAATCTGTTTGACCCACTGCCAATTGGTGCATTTCTCAGCTAACTATCTGGAGATTTATCACCTTTGAGGTTCTCCATTTTAATATGGACCCCAACTCCTCAAATCCTCTCAGCAGAATATCAATCTTAGTTCTACCTATGCCACGGGTTCCTATGTGAACCACTACAGGGCCCTCCCATTCCAAGTTCATCTCCAGTTGCAAGGAGATGTCTCTACCTGGGCACTCAACCACAATCTTTGGAACTCTCAGCTGGAGCTGCAGAGAACAGCATCAATTCCACTGACTATACTGTCCTCTATCACTTCCAGATTCTTTATCACTCCTCACTGCCACTTGAATGGCTTTATCCATCATGGTGTTATGGTTCATTTGCACACCTTTCCTGCAATCCTTGTCTTCATCCAAACAGGTAACAAAGACCTCATAGCCATTTGTTAAAAACAAGGGCCAAGGCTCTCTCATCGCTACAATCTGGATCCGCACACCTACCTCACTTGCAACCACACCTTTCTATTTCTGACCATTGACTAATTCATATACTACTTAATCTAAGGGATGTAATTGCCTCCAGGAACAAGCATCCAGGTAATTCCCCTCTTGCCTGATACCTCACATCTGCTGCATCTCAGACTCCCGTTCAACAACTTTGAGCCAAAGTTGCTCAAGTCACAGACCCTGACAGCATAAGTGGTTGTCCAGGATCATAATGCTTTTCATAAACTTCCACATGTTGCAGTTGTGACACGTAACCTGCCTTGCCATATCTATCCTCACTTATTAGATTAGTAATTTACCAAATTAGTAATGAAAGCCATAACATTGCTCATACTTGGTTAAGGAACACAGAAGCAGGAGTTAGGCATTCTGAACCTCAAGCCTGTTAATTAGATCACAAATGATCTCTGCCTCATTTCTAAAGATCTGCCTTTGATACACTTATTCCTATTTCACAACCACATGCTAACCCTTGGAGACATTGGGCTACATTTTAAATGGGACGGGGTGAAGAGGGATGCAACCCTCCGCCTCACTGAAGGAAAGTCAGCTTGCTCCATGCATCCCAGCCTGCAGGGGGAGATAGTGGCATTGTGGTAATCGCAATGCCACCAAACATGTAATCCCAGAGGACCAGGTGAGCGGTCCATGGTCGTAGATTTGAGTTGCACTATATCAGAATTTAAAATCAGTTAATAAATAAAAGAGCAAGTTTCGGTAATAATGATCATGAAACCATTCTTGACTGTCGTAAAATCCCATCTGGTTCTCTAATGTCTTTTAGGGGAAAAAAATCTGCCATTTTTACCTAGTCTGGCCTACATGTGACTTAGACCCACAGCAATGTGGCTGACTCTTAAATGCCCTCTGAAATGAACTAGCAAGCCACTCAGTTGTATCAAACCCACTACAAATTCTACAAAAAAAGGCAGCATCAACTTAGGCAGTGGAAATGACAATGGAAAATTCAACTCTGTCGACCCTGCCAAGTCGTCCTTATGATCATCCAGGGGTTTGTGCCAAAATTGGGAGGGCTGGCCCACAGACTCGACAAGCAACCGCCCAAAATTGTATCCAAATACGATCCCCGTGAGTATGGCTATGTTCCAGACAACATCACCACCGTCCCTGGGTACATCCTGTCCTGTAAGAAGTCTCACAACACCAGGTTGAAGTCCAACAGGTTTATTTGGTAGCACAAGCCACAAAATAAGCCACCAAATAAACCTGTTGGACTTTAACCTGGTGTTGCGAGACTTCTTACTATGCTTACCCCAGTCCAACACCAGCATCTCCACATCATGACACCCTGTCCTACCAGAGATATATGGTCAGGAGAGACTTTCCAGGGAATTCTCAACATCAACTCTGGACCTCATGAAGTCACAATGTACCAGGTCAAACAGAAGCAAGGAAACCTCCTGCTGACTACCCCCACCAGAGCTGAGAATCAGTACTCCTCCATATTGAACACCACCTGGAGAAAGCACTAAGGGTGGCAGCATCATAGAATGTACTCGAGGTAGGGGATCTTAATATCCATCACCAAGAGTGGCTCAATTGCACGACTACTGAGCAAGCCCTGAAGGGTACAGCTGTTTGACTGAGTCTGTGGTAGGTGGTGAAGGAACCAAGAAGAGGGAAAAACCTACTTGACCTCATCCTCACCAATCTACCTGCTGCACCTGTCCATGTCAGTACTGGTATGAGTGACCATTGCACAGTCCTTGTGGAGACTAAGTCCCATCTTCATACAAAGAATACTCTCCAGTGTGTTGTATGGCACTACTACAGTGCTAAATGGGATAGAATTCAGATATATATAGCAACTCAAACCAAAGCATCCATGAGGTGCTGTGGGCAGTAGCGTTGTATAGAACCACAATCTGTAACCTCATGGCCTGGCATATCCCCCACTGAACTATTGCCATCAAGCAAGGGAATCAACCCTGGTTGAAGGAAGTGTGCAGGAGGAACACCAGGCATACCTAAAAACAAGGTGTCAACCTTGTGAAGCTACAGCACAGGACTACCTGTATCCCAAACAACAAATGCAGCATGCAATAGACCCCAGTTGGGAATGGCGGTGGACAATTAAACAACTAACTGGAGGATGCGGCTCCACAAATATCCCCACCCTTAATGATGGGAGAGCCCAACACATCAGTGCAAAGGCTGGATTATTTGCAACCATCTTCAGCCATAATGCCATATGGATGATCCATCCATGGGGGAGGCAACAGCATAGTGGTATTGCCACTGGACTAGTAAACCAGAGACCCAGGGTGATGCTCTGGGTACCTAGGTTCAAATATCAGCACAGCAGATGTTGAAATTTCAATTCAATAAAAAAAATATGGAATTAGGAAAGTCTAATGAAGACCATGAAATCATTGCCGATTGTTATAAAAACCCATCTGGTTCACTAATTTCCTTTAGAGAAGGAAATCTGCCATTCTTACCCGGTCTGGCCTACATGTGACTCCAGAGCCACAGCAATGTGGTCGACTCTGAAATGGCCAAGCAAGCCAGTCAGCTCATGGGCAATTAGGGATAGGCAACAAATTCTGTCCCAGCCAGCGATGCCCACATTCCATGAAATTTTTTTTAAAAATGTTGATAATGTGCCAAATGTGGTTCAGGACTTGAACTCAACAATCCAGGGTGACAAACCAGTGGGAGCACTGAGGGAATACTGCACTGTCAGAGGTATAGTCCTTTGGACAAGACATACGTAAAAGATTTCATTACACTAGGGTGGTACGGTGCCACAGTGTTAGCACTGCTGCTTCATAACGCCTGGGACCAGGGTTTGATTCGTGTCTGCATGGGTTTCCTCTGGGTGCTCTGGTTTCCTCCCACAGTCCAAAAACGTGTGGGTTAGGTGGATTGGCCATACTAAATTGTCCCTTAATGTCCCAAGATGTGTATATTAGGGGGATTAGCTGGGTAAATGTGAGAGTTTACGGGGATAGGACTGGGGGTGGGCCGATGTGGAATGCTCTTTTGGTGGGTCGGTGCAGACTTGTTGGGCCAACTGGCCTTGTGTTTTGTAGGAATTCTATGGTTCTATCTCGGCCTCCTCCCGAGATCGCCAGCATCACAGATGCCAGTCTTCCGCTAATTCAATTCTCTACATGTGATAAAAATGCTATAGGTCCTGACAACATTCCAGCAATAGTCTTGTGCTCCAGAACCAGCAGCATCCTTAGTCAAGCTGCCCAGTACAACTACAACACTGGAATCTACACAGCAATAACTGTCCAGGTATGTCCTATCAAAAGAAAAAGCTGCACAAATCCAACCCAGCTAATTACCATCCCACCAGTCTACTCAATCATCAGTAAAGTGATGGAAACAGTCATCAACAATACTATCAAGTGCCACTTATTCAGCAATAACCTGCCCACCCAAGGCACAAGTTAGGTTTAGCCAGGGCCACTGAACGCCAGACCTTACAACCTTGTCCAGAGGGGAGGTGAGAATAATGGCCCTGGACAGCAAGGCAGCGTTTGGCAAAATGTGTCATCAACTAGCCCAAGCAAAATGGAGTCAATGGTATCAGTGGGAAAACTCTTCATTGGTTGGAGCCATACCTAACACAAAGAAAGATGGTTGTGATTGTTGGAGGTCCATTGAATCCCGACAGTGCAGAAGGAAGCCATTCAGCCCATCGAGTCTGCACCGACCACAATCCCATCCAGGTCCTATTCCCGCAACCCCACGTATTTACCCTGCTAATCCCCCTTACAACTAGAGTCAATTTAGCATTGCCATCCTGCACGTCTTTGGACCGCGGGAGGAAACCAAGGCACCTGGAGGAAACCCACGCAGACACGGGGAGAATGTGCAAACTCCACACAGACAGTGACCCGAGGCCGAAATTGAACCCGGGTCCCTGGCGCTGTGAGACAGCAGTGTTAACCACTATGCCACCCCAGGTCAATCATCTTAGTCCCAGAACGTTACTACAGGAGTACATCAGGGTAATGTTCTGGGCCCAACCATCTTCAGCTGCTTCATCAATGACCTTCCCTCCATCGTAAGTTCAGAAGTAATAATAGTCATTGATGATTGCACAACGTTCAGTACCGTTGGCGACACTTAGATATTGAAACAGTCCATGTCTAAAATGCAGCAAGACTTGGACAACATTTAGGCTTGGGCTGATAAACGACATTCACAACACACAACTGCCAGGCAACAAGGTACAATCCAACCATCATCTCTAGGCATTTAATTGCATTACCATTGCTGAAGCTCCATTATCAATGTTCTGGGGGATATCACTGGACTGGACTAAAACTGAACTGGACCAGCTGCATAAATACTGTGGCTACAAGAGCAGGTCAGAGCTTGGGAATTCTGTAGAAAATAACTCACCTCCTGACTCCTCAAAGCCTGTCCATGTTCTACAAGGCACAAGCCAGGACTGTGATGGAATACTCTCCGCTTGCCTGGATGAGTGCAGCTCCAACAACACTCAAGAAACTTGATACCATCCAGCACATAGCATCCCGCTTGATTGCTACCCCATCTGCCACCTTCATTATCCACTCCCTCCACCACCGAGGGAGCACTGTGTACCATCTACAAGACGCACTGCAGAAACTCACCAAGGCTCCTTCGATAGCACCTTCCTAACCCACAACCTTTACCAACTGGAAGAACAAGGGCAGCAGATGCATGGCAACACCACCACCACCTGCATATTCCCCTCAAAGCCATACAAAATCCTGATCTGGTACTATATTTGATTTGATTTATTGTCACATATATTGAGATATAGTGAAATTGTTTCTTGCGTGCTATATAGTCAAAATATAGCATTCATAGAGTACATATTGGAGAAGGAAAGGATAGGGTGCAGGATATAGTGCTGCAGTTAGTTAGGGTGAAGATATCGCCATTCCTTCAGTCAAAATTCTGGAACAACCATCCTAACAGCACTGTGGATGTACCTACTGCACATGGACTCTAGTAGTTCAAGGTGACAACGCACCGCCCCCTTCTCAAGGGCAATTAGGGGTGGGTAATAAATGCTGATCGACTCAACAAGGCCCACATCTCATGAAAGAATTAAACAAGTAATAATATGCTCTAGGTAGGCTGAATTGGCTAACAGTGTGACTTCTGCCTCTTACTGGGGATTCACTGCCAGCTTCAGCCATTCCAGAAGCACCAGCAACTCGATAGTAGGTACTGCCAGGACTGCAATCCATCCCAAGAAGGCAGACCAATGGATCCTGGATTGAGGTAAGTGCAAGATGCCTCTCAGAGGCATCACCTTCCTTTCTGCTCTTTTAAACTTTTTCAAAAAAGGGACCAGCCCACTCTTGTCTGCCCACACCAGCTGTTATGTACAGAAAGGGGGTGGGGGATGGAATCAGTTGAAACAGCACTGATTTTTCCTCTCATCATTCAGTCATAAACATAAAAATGTTTTGTTTTGTTGAAAAAGCAGTGTCATTATTTCCCAACTCCTTTCATTTTTGTGAAATCTGATTTCTCCTAATAATCTCACAGCAAATTCAAGGTAGGATTAATTCACAAAAGGTCAGTTGATTGCACAAATTCAAAATCATAAAAAGGAGGGTCTGCAACTCCATACTCAATAAAATAAAAAGACACCAGAATCAAATTCCCATGAGGAATTCCTTCAAAGAGATCAGGCAGGCTGAAAACCATCGGTGTAAGATTCACTATTCTGGTGATGTTGACTTCACAAGATGAAATAGCCACGCAGAGATAAATCAGTTTGTAGGCAATGGTACAAAACTTGGAGCAGAGGCAGAGTAAATGGGGCCAGTTGATCCTCCTGTGTGGCCTGCTAATCAGATACCCAGGGAGGCAACCTGTTCAACAAGCTAAAGTGTTAGGTCATGTTAGGAGGCCATACCTCCCCACAATGCCTTCCAGTGACTGAAAATCAGCTGTGTTCCAGGCTGATAACATCTCAGCCATTAGGGGTTGAAAGAGGTGCTACTTGTTAAGAGTCTGGTGTTTGGGGAGTCATTGTCTCCGTAGGCACAATGACTCTGCTGCGTAAACTAGGCCTGGTTTATCAAATACAAATGGCCTACATGTAGCTCCCTTTGAAGTTGGGCTGTGCATTCTCCAGGCAATCTGTTAGTAGCTCCTCAAAAATAATGTGGAGTGACATTTCCAA
Source organism: Mustelus asterias (assembly GCF_964213995.1). NCBI lineage: Eukaryota > Metazoa > Chordata > Chondrichthyes > Carcharhiniformes > Triakidae > Mustelus > Mustelus asterias. The sequence continues at coordinate 53,560,999 of NC_135803.1, forward strand.
AGTAACTTATTTTGTTCTGGTGACTCACAGACAATAACAAACAGACGGTCTTTGTTCAGCCAAAAGGTCCAGTTTAAGATTAAGAAATAGCAATGAGTATATATTTTAATTTAATAAAATACGTTATGTTTTGTTACACAACTGTATTATGGTGTGTGCAATGTATTATCAGGATCAACTGGCTAGTGAATGAGCTCAATTGACCCATAATTATTTATTTATATATGGAAGGCCAGCTGTCAAATTCAGCACTTGCCCCCCTACCATGGGTGGGAAGGTGGTGAGCTGGGAACACAGCGAGGCACATAAAATGCAACAAAGCCTCTTAAGGCACAGCATTCATTTTCACATGTAAGCTACCCAGCTCCACCTCACCACCATTTCCTCTTGCAACTCCTCCATTGTTGCTAAATTAGCAGACTACTTATCTGACATCCAGAACTGGATCAGCAGAAATTTTCTCCTGTTAAATATTGGGAAGAAGGAAGCCATTGTTTTCAGACTTCATCCCTCCATCATGACTTTCCTAACTCCTGACTGCATCTCTCCATCCTGATTTCCCTAACTCCATCCCTCTCCCTGGCAACATACTGAGATTTAAGTCTGCCTGTTTGCAACATTGGCGTCAAATATAATCCTGATGTGGAGATGCCAGTGTTGGACTGGGGTGGACAAGGTGAGAGGTCACATGACACCAGGTTATAGCCAAACGGGTCTATTTGACATCACAAGCTTTCGCAGCATCAGGCAAAGGAGCACTGCTCCAAAAGCTTGTGATTTCAAAGAAACCTGTTGGGACTATAACATGGTGTCATGTGACCGCAACATATAATCCTGAGTTGAGCTTCTGACCATATATTTGCGTCATCTCTAAGACCACCCTTTTCCACCTCCCTAACGTTGCTCAACTTCATCCTTCTCTCAGTTCAGCTGCTGAAACATCTCATCAACGCCTTTTTTCTCCGGGCTGGAGTCTCACATTCTTTACTCTGTAAACTTGAGGTCATCTAAAATTGTGCTACCTGTGTCTTAGCTTCCACTGGCTCCCAGGCATGATTTTAATATTCGCACCTTTGTTTTCAAATCATTCCATGGCCTTGTCCCTCCCTATTTCTGTATCTCCTGCAACTCAACAGCCTTCCAAGATATTTATGCTTCTTTAATTCTGGCTTCTTGTGCATCACCAATCTTAATTATTCCACCATTAGTGCCAATGGTGTCAGATGTCGAGGGCCCATGGTCTGGAATTGATGTCCTACATCACTCTGCCTCTATCTCACTTAAGACACTTATTAAAATGTACCTCTTTGGCCAAATCTTTGGTTTATACCTCATGTCACTTATTGCCACACTTGGTTTTTTAATTCTTCTGTGAAGCACCTTGGGATGTTTCAATATGTTAAAGGCACAATTTAAACATAAGCTGCTGTTGTTGCCTAAAAAAATGCATCAATCTAAGTCTTGAACTCTTCAGTTAACCCAACATCCTCAGTCTTTTGGGGGTTTCATGGGTGTGTTTCATATTTCTACTACTCTGCGTGGGGGAAAAATAATTCCTGAATTAATTTTAAAACTGTGTCCCCTGTTCTGGATTCCTTACATCAGAAGAAATGGTTTCCCTGTAGCTAACCCATCGATTCCTTGTTATTTTAAATATCTTGATTGGATCACTGTGAATCTTCTATACTCAAAGAAATAGAGGCTAAGTTTTCTGCAGCATGTTCTCATAATTTATGTCCCAGTACCATTCTGGTGGATCTATACTGCATTCCAAAGAGGTCCAGCCAAGACTCTGTACAACCAAAGCACAATTTCCTCCCCATTGCCTTCCAGTCCATCAATATGAAGGCCAACATTTCATTAGCTTTTATGATTATTTTTGTACTTGTCACTGGCTTTAGAATAATTCACATGTATGAACATCCAGATCTTTTTTGTTGGTTGAGTTTCTCACCATCAACAGACTATTCCAAGTTGTCTTTCAAGTTAACATCATGCTTTCCCACATGGAAGTTCATTAATCATTGTTTTGACTACTCATATAAATTGTATGTCCCTTTGTAACTTCCTGTACTTGTGTGCCTCTCAACTCAAGTGTCTTCTACAAACTTGAATATACAATTGCCTATAACTTCATCCAACTCTCAGATGAAGATGATTAAAGACTGAGGGTCAGTACAGATCCACGACCTGCCAATCTGAGTACGTTCACTTTACCTCATCTTCTGTCTAATATGTTCCAAACAACTTCCAATGCATGTTCAAGATTAACTCCAAATCTGTAAACTTTAATTTTTGCTAATGATTTGTTGAGTAGAAACTTAGTCAGTGTCTTCTGGAAGTCCATACATCCCCTATGTACAATCCTTTACTCCATACAAATGATCTCAATTAGTCAGATGTGATCTATGCTTTACAAATTTACATTGACTCTCTGATGCAAAAACCTGACACCTAATGTCAGTTACTTTGATCTCAAGACAGATTCCAGTAACCTTCCCTAAAACTAATTAAGAATTGAAAAGTCTACAGTTAACTGTTTTCTTTCTCCCCTCTACTTTAACTTATGGAGTGATATTGCAATTTTCTCAAACAATTCCACAATTGAGTGAGTTTTGGAAAATTATAATACCATTCAAGCATCGGATCATCATTCCATGTGGAACTAAACACAAAGCATTAATCTACTGCTAAAGCAGATATTTCATTAAAGCTTAAACGTTTAACTGGTATTAAGTAATCAATGGGTTTATATTGGTCAACTAAGGCTGAAGACATCCTTTCTCCAGTTTTGAGTGCATCAAAGTTCCTTTTCGTTTATATATAACTTCCTGGCTCCCCGGTGTTGGACTTGCGGGTACCTCAAAGATATGTTGGGGAATCCCTCTCAGAAGTTCCATGGTAAGGGTTTACCCAGCAATTGTCCAGAAGCACTAACTTCCCCATTGCACTGTGCTGGGAACGTTTGACTAGGCAAATTAAATCGCTAACTTTGGATGGTTCTGCTAGTGATATGCTAATAGTTACTCTGAAAAATGTAGAACAAATAAAAACACTTCTAATTTCTACCTATTTTAAACAACTAGACCAAGCCCTGCATGGGGCACCTTCTGAACCCCAGGATATTCCCAAACCCCCCTCCCCGACCTCTCACCATGGGCTTTCCCCCCAACCCCCAGCCGCACGAGGCTCCCTGCCCTTTCCCCCCACAACTCTCAGGCCTGACTCCGAATAGCACCCCCTCCATCACCTCCCCGACTCGACACGATCCACTCTCTCCCCACCAACCCTTTCCCTAACAACACAACCCTCCCAGCCAGCCAAATGCCATCCACTTACCTTGTCCCTGGCCTTTCAGGTTCACTGAGCCCTTTAGGTCTACCTGCTTTACAGCAGTTGAAAAGGGGGCATGGCCTACCTGAGCTTGCTAGTGTTGCACTGTGCTGGGGCCATTTGCTGCAGGCTCCAAGCAGCTCCAGCCAGCAGAGATTTGAACAAAGTTTTCCATGCAGGTGAGTGTGCTTTAAACTCTTGTTTGGTGTAGAAAGTCATGGCCCTATACTTTGACGATAATAGTGTGCAAAAAGGTTGGAACATGACATTTGAAGTACAGATACTGGGGAGACCGGTGTACTGATAACTTCAACTGAAGGAAATCTGGTACCTTTACCTAATATGCTCTACATGTTACTCCAAACTCTTAACTACCCTCTTAAATGGCCTAGCAAACCACTCAGTTCAGAGGCAATTAAGGATGGACAGCTATCCCTTCCAGCACGACTCTCATCTCATGAAAGAATAAATTGCGCGCGAAAAGTATAATTTTTTATGTCATAACTTAACATCCTATACAATTGTTCACAGTTAAGGGAATATTTTGATACTTTACAGAGCAAAGCATTACGCCATGTGACCCACCATGCATTATTCAGCTACTAAGTCAAGCCGTTTCGCTAACAGATTGCAAAGTCTAATTTTTAAAGATCATACAAGGTTACTTCATTCAAAAGACAACCAACATAAATTTGCTGAAAAAATTAGCATTAAAACAGTCAACTAAAATAAATAATAAGATTAGATGAAGGGAATTATAAGATGTCACTCAACAAAAGAGCATGGTTAGAAAATTTCAGCCACGGAAGATACTTTGCCACGGGAAGTGGTTGAGGTAGAGACCATTGCACCTTTTAAAGCAAAAGTGGATACATATTTGAAGTCAACATAGATGGCAATGGGGAGAAAATGAGATAGTACAATTAGTTGTGAATTACTTTAGCAAAGAACTGGCACAGATACGTAGGCTTAATGGCCTCCTTCCGTGAAAAGTTAATTGCAATGTCAATAACAGTCTAGTAAATTAGCATGTAAATGAATGACAAAAAATTGCAGCTTAAAACAGGGAAACATGTAAAGTGCATGTTTTAGATGCATGATGCTTACTAAACAGAACATCCTCTGAAAATATTGCAAGCAGCACACAGATTTACTTGTAACAATAAAAACTGTGAATCTACTGTATATTTCCTGTCACATTTCTCCTCACAATTATTAAGAAAAGCAAAGGCAGTTATATAATGAAACCGAACGACCAGCTGGGGTTGCTCTCCTTGTTGCAAAGGAGATTGAAGGGAGATTTGATAAAGGTGTATAAGATTATGACAGGGTTAGAGGTAGGTTGGCAAAGAAAAGCTGTTCCCATTGGCTGATGGTACAAGGATGAGTGGACACAGATTTAATGTTTTGGGCAAGTTGCAGGGGGATGTGAGGGAGAACTCATTTTATGCACCAAGCGGTAATGACCTAGAACTCACAACCCACAAGAGTGGTGGAAGAGAAGGCTATCAATTATTTCAAAAAAAACTGAAAGAACATTTGCAGGAAAGAGACCTGCAAGGCTACAGATGGGACTGGATTAATCAATGGGCCAAATGGCCTCTTTCTATGCCATAATGACTCGATGGGCCATAACTTCCTCAGAGTAGCAATCGGTGTTGGATTGCCACTCTGTACTGACTTACCTGTGTTTAAATTCTTAAGTGCCCGTCTTGCCTGACCTTCCTGACTCAGGCTGGGTGAGATTCAGACAACTCTAGCAGTGATAACAACAGTGATAACAACTTCTGACTGTGCTCACCCCAGCCCAACGCCGGCATCTCCACATCATAGTTAGGGGTAAAGCAGGGGGTAATAATCAGGTATGCATGTACTTGGGCCTGACCTGGAGTACTATGTACAGTTTGAGTCACTGTATCGCAACAAAGGTATCCAGGTATTGGAGAGTCAGCAAAGAAAAGGGAAATCAAACTAATGCCTGACTTCAAGCATATGAGCTTTGAGAGTTAGTTAAAAAGTCTGTGATTGTTTTCTCTGAAGGATCGGAACCCATGCAGACCTATTCAAGGACATGTATAAATTAAACTCTGGTAATAGTTGAGGTTTCCACGTGTGAGTATGGGCTCAAACATGAGAGAGAAGCTCCATGGAAGTTTTAGATTTGACTGCTTGAGGGCAAATTGAAACTTAAGAATGATTTGATTGTATTTCTTGTGCTGATCAATAAAAATAGATGGGCACTTTGTTTGGATAATATTTAGTATTTAAGTGTTGTTCTGAAATCAGGGGCACCAAACACACAGGAATGGTTGTTGGAAGTTCCGGGGAATAGATGTTTCAGTAAGAGTAGGGAAGGTGGTAAAAGAGGTGGAGGAGTAGCATTGTTAATCAAGGATAGTTTAACGGCTGCAGAAAGGCAGTTCGAGGGGGATCTGCCGACTGAGGTAATATGGGCTGAAGTTAGAAATAGGAAAGGAGCGGTCACGTTGTTGGGAGTTTTCTATAGGCCCCCAAATAGTAATAGAGATGTGGAGAAGGAAATTGCAAAGCAGATTATGGATAGGTGTGGAGGTCGAAGGGTAGTTGTCATGGGTGACTTTAACCCATAAGATGCAAGACTGGGCGGAGAAGTGGCAGATGGACTTCAACCCAGATAAGTGTGTGGTGGTTCATTTTGGCAGGTCGAATAGGATGAAAGAATATAATATTAAGGCTAAGATGCTTGGCAGTGTGCAAGATCAGAAGGATTTTGGAGTCCGGGTTCATAGGACGCTCAAAGCAGCGCGTCGCAGGTAGAGGCTGTGGTTAAGAAGGCGTATGGAATACTGGCCTTCATCAATAGAGGAATTGAGTTTAGAAATCGGGAGATAATGCTGCAGCTGTATAGGAGCCTGGTCAGACCCCACCTGGAGTACTGTGCCCAGTTCTGGTCGCCTCATTACAGAAAGGATGTGGAAGCCATAGAAAGGGTGCAGAGGAGATTTACAAGGATGTTGCCTGGATTAGGTGGCATGCCTTATGAGGATAGGTTGAGAGAGCTAGGTCTTTTCTCCTTGGAGAAGCGAAGGATGAGAGGTGACCTGATAGAGGTGTATAAGATGTTGAGAGGCATTGATAGAGTGGATTCTCAGAGGCTTTTACCCAGGGCTGAAATGGTTGCCACAAGAGGTCACAGGTTTAGGGTGCTGGGGAGTAGGTACAGAGGAGATGTTAGGGGTAAGCCTTTCACTCAGAGGGTGGTTGGTGCGTGGAATCGGCTGCCGGTAGTGGTGGTGGAGTCAGATTCGATAGGGTCTTTTAAGAGACTTTTGGATAGGTTCATGGAAGTTAGTAAGGTAGAGGGTTATCGGTAAGCCTCGTAGGTAGGGACATGTTCGGTGCAACTTGTGGGCCGAAGGGCCTGTTTGTGCTGTAGCTTTTCTATGTTCTATGTTCTATGATGTGTAAAAGAAGCAGAGCAAAATTGAACATGCCCCCTCTTTGACAGCAGTAGCAGCCGTAAAGCAGGTGTGTTTAATCATCCTATTGAAAATAACAGGGCAGGGAGAAGATAAGTGTCAAAGTGTATGAGGTGTGGAGGGGATAGGGATGGGGTGAGGATGTCCCCTGGTGTAGGGTTTGGTCCGAGAACTTAACATGGCTATTCTGAAGTTAGAAGCGCTTTTGTTTCTTTTAACTCTTTCAGAAATTAGCGATTTAAATCACTTTGTCAGGTAATTTTCTGAGAGCAATTGTCCAGGGGAAGTTAGCGGTTCTGGACATATGCTGGGTAAACTCTTATCTGAGAATTTTCAAGAGGGGTTCCCTGGTGCATCTTTGGGGTACCCCCTAATCAGATGCATAGGAGCCAGGGAGTTATAGGCCACAGAAAATACAGACTCAGCCTCCCAATTGATCTAACCATCATACTCAAAAGACAAAGCTAAGATTCAGACATGTAGCTGAATAGTAATTAAACCTTCAATGACCTCACCCAATGTTTACTTTAAAATGTTTACTCAAATCAACAGGTCTCTCTTCAATTGGTATTTTATCCAGGAGCTTTCATTGTTATTTATTGCCCATAAATTACTAGATTTATTGAATCCAATTTCTTAATGATTGATTTGAACTCATAAGAACTGCACATTCAATAACATAACTACTAGGCCAAATGTTTATCTGATAATTTAATGCTAGAAAAAATTCAAATTAAACAAACGAAATTAAGCAACGTCAAGTTACTCTATCCAAGGTATTCACCACCGTATTTTGTGTGATATAAAAATGACAAAGTGAAGTAGAATTATGAGCCAGAAATTGCTGGAGTGATGCATCTCATAGAGTGAAGAGGAAAACAGGAAACACTCCATAAAAACAAGTAACTTTCACACGTCTTCCTTTGTTGAATGTGTATGAATCCTGGTTGACCAAATCAATCACTGCATTTTGTTTTATAAAAACCATTAATTCTACATTACATACCAAACAAGACCTAATGAGCCCTACTCCGATTCCACTTCCAAAATAGTTACTTACAGATTACCTACTCATCAGATATCATCCTGACCTCTACCACTAATGTGCTGAAAATATCACCATACTGAATGCTCAGAGTTCAATAAACAGCATTTGAATTATATAACAATAATAAAATTTCACAATGTTCGGACGGTAATTATACAAATAAAGGTAAAGTCGCCACAATCCCAGATGGCCATAAGCTGCTCTCCCCTTTGAGGGGGAGAAGTGACGAGTGATGATTTAATCTGAGGATCACCACACTTCAGGCAAGGGGCAAGGTTGAGAAGGCAGGCCTTCATAAATAACCTCAGCCAGTACAGGAACTGAATCTGCGCTGTTGGCGTCGCTCCTGCATCACGAACCAGCTGTTCAGCCAAATGAGATAACTGACTCCCTGACTATACAAATATAGGCACAAAGTCTCACTATGCCACAATTTCTAATTGAGACTTTAAGTAAGAAATCAAAACTTTTATTAAAAAGTTTACAAGCTGGTATTCAAGTACAATGTTTATAGACATGCTTCACATCACTGGTTTTGGTTGCCAGATCCTCAGAAAAGTGCCCTTGAGTGAATTAAAAGTCATTTCTGAGATGAGTCTGACTTTATCCCAAATGCATGAAAATTGCATGTGCAATAAATGGAATTAATTGAGACAATTCCAACCTAGTTCACAGCAGATATTAAACAGCCCATAATGTAGCATGAAACTGAATCCTACAATCAGACGGGTAACATCCAAGAGTATCCACACTAATTTATAAAGAGAAAGAGATCAGCGGGCCAAATATGCAGCAATGTGGTGACAGTTACCCAGACAAATAGCCTGTGTGTGAACATACATAGTATAAGCAATAGCTATGAGCTTGAAGCACAAAGTAAACTTTATGGGTATGATATTGTGGCCATTACAGGGATCAGACTACAACTTGAGCACTTGAGGAAACAAAATATTCCATCTTACAGAATCTTTAATAAGAATCTGGAAATTGGAGGAGGGAGTAGCAACTGATGAGAAACAAGTAGAAAGAAGAATTTGTAATAAAAGCCGAGCGGGCAGTGGAAGCAGTGTGCAGAGTAAAAGAACAGCAAAGGATGCAAGGCACGGATGGGAGTTGTAATTAATAGTTCCAAACGCTAATGATTTGATGGGAAATCTATAAAGAGATCATACAGCATTCAGCAAAGAAAGTGGTTATGACTTTTTTTTTCAATTTTCTCACAGACTGGGGAGAGGTGAAACAGTTTAAGTGGAAATCCATTGTATTGGGACAGTTTTCAAGACCAATACTTTTAGAACTGATGAGGGAACAGGCCATACTAGACTTAAATGAGCAACTAGCCAGAATTAGATAATAATCGGAGTAAGGCAGCATCTTGCACAAACTGAACGTGATATTATTGAACTTATTAGTTTGCAATTCTCCCTTCATGAAACTAAGGTTTTAAATTTAAGTTAGGCAAACATTGAAGGGGATAAGAAGTAACTTGAGCACAGTAAGCTGGTGTTAACGATAAATCCACAAAGAGTGAAAAGTATTTTTAGTAGTATTTGTAACAACATAAATCCAGTACATACTCCTAAAAGGCAAAGGCTCCACTTGTGCAATTAAGCAACCACAGTCAACAAGTACAATAAGATAGCAGCAAACAAAATGAACAGACTTCCAGAACAGATAATGAAATCCAGCAGGTTGGGATATTTGTAAAACAAACAGTAGCATACTTCTGTATTAAAAACTTACAAGGGACATCAATGATAATATTAAAAGTTTTTTACATATATCGAGAGAATGGTAGAGGGAAATGTGGGGTTTTTCAAGATGGATGCAGGCAAGAATGTAAATGCATTGGAAGCAGTTCAGAGAATGGCTAGGCGTGTATCTGTGGAGTTTAGAAGAGTAAGAGGTGCCTTGATTGAAACATATCAGATCCTGAGGGGTCTTGACAGGGTAGGTGTGGAGAGGATGTTTCCACTTGTGGGAGAATCTAAAACCAGGGGTCACTGTTTAAAAAAATAGTTCACCCATTTAAAACAGAAATGAGGTAAAATGTGGAACTCTCTTCCTGAAAAGATGGTGGAAACAGAGTCTTCATATATTATTACGGTAGATGTGGATAGATTCTTGGTAAACAAAGTTAACATAGGTTATCGGGGATAGGCAGGGTGCAGATTTGAAATTACTGAGACATCAGCCATGATCTTATTCAATGGTGGAGCAGACTCAAGGAGCTGAATGCATACACCTTCCCCTTGTTCGCATGTCATATGTCAAGACAATATATTTGATGCATGTGCTGCATTTGATTTAAATTAAAAGACAGAATACCTGGCATGCAAAGCAGCCTAAATACAATCAGTGGATTTGAGATTTTCGAAAAATGGAGAGAGAAAATAATGGAATTTAATGTAGACAAATGTCTCCACCTCAGGATATTAAGCCAAGGTGAGGAAATTGAAATATTTTTTCACTATTTCCCAATGTTATCTAGATTCAAGAACTGGGCCTTTGCATTCAAAAGTTGAAAATGTCACTTCAGCGTTTAAAAAGGGAGACGGGAAGAAACTATGCAACTACAGGCCTGTCCATTTAACACCAATTGTGGGTTGGTGGTGATCAATTAGATTACTGAAATCTAATCAGCAACTATGTTCCTTAGATAGAGATCAGTTGATGAATGAGAGTCAGCATGGATTTATGAAGGGTATGTCATGATTAATATATCTGAATGTATTTTTTAAAAAGAAATTATTAGCATGGTGGATTGGAGAGCATCTATGGAGAATGTATATATGGACTTCCAGGAGGATTTTATTACGGTTCTGCGCAAGAGGTTATTAGTAAAAATGAAAGTGTAGTAGATCAGAGGTAACCCTCCTGCATAAGTTTAAAAGATTGGTCGAGTGATGAGAGACCAAGTATACAGGGTTCATTCTCCTATTGCAGAATACGACAAATGGTGCTTCTCAGAAATCTGTAGAGGAACCTCAGCTTTTCACTATGCTATTGACATTGTTGAAGGAATGAACTTATATTTCAAAGTTTGATGCCAAGTTAAGAGACATACTAAATGGTGGGGATAGGACCAGGAAATGAGGAAGGTACGTAGACAAAGTGAGTGGGGAAAACTATGGTAGATGGAGTGCAAGGAAATGAGAGGTCATCCATTTTGGACCTAATGACAAGGAATTGAAAGCACTGACAAAGCAAAGGGAATTAGGTGTCCATGTAGGCAAATCACTAGAAACCAGGGTACAGGTACAAAAAGTAACCATAAAAAGAATGTTGGCCTACATCTCAGAAGAATTGGAATTAAACACTCCTAGGATAGGGAAGGAAAGTTATTGAAGTTTCCTGATTGCCATCCAACAGTATCTGCTGGTGGTGAAATGTGGTTATAACTTTGTCACTTAAGAAGCGCCACAATGTGACTGGTGCCTCTGAAACTAACCTCAAGCAATGATCAAGTCTCTTCAGGCAAGGGAGAAGAGAAAGTTGTCAAAAAGGAATCAAAAACAGTGCTTGAAAAATAGCTTAAATGCAAATTTAAAAACTAAGCTAGAAACTCTACACAGAAAAGAATTCTTGGCAGATTATCTAATACATGTAAACAATAATACATACAAAGTGTATTTTTCACTACTTTTTCATCAACTCTATTTGAATTACAGTCAATATCACAAAACTGAGAAGTGATAAGGGCCAACTAAGCTTCAAAAATCAAAGATTTTTACTCTGATAAAATAAGAAGTCAATTATATTAGCCCGAACTTTGCAAAAGTAATGACAATAAGACCATCCATGTTAGCTGTCAACACTCCTCAAACTGCAAACATCTTCTGGAAGTTGTATATGCTCTGTTAGATACTAAAATGCAAAATTTGTGTCAGTGATTCCATGCTCTCTATTGTGTGCAACATTGAAGTCCCCAAAGAGACTGCAATAGAAATCACCAAACTGTCAAAAACTTGTTCTTATATACTATTGTTATCACTGTAAAAAAAATCCATGGAACCGTAGAAATGTTATGGTGCAGAAAGAGGCCATTCAACCCATCTTGTCTGCGCTGGTCAAAAAGAGACAAAGAAAATTAGCTACTCATTTTAATCCCTTTTTCCAGTGCCTAGTCCATTGTCTTGCTGGTTACAGCACTTCAGATGCAGATGAGTTGAGCATTTCAGCCTCAACCATCAATTAAGGCAGTAAATTTCAGACACCCATGGCCTTCTGGGAGAAAAAGTTTTTCTCATGCACCCTCTAATCCTTCTACAAATCACCTTAAATTTGTGCCTCCTGGCAACTGAGCCCTCAGCTAGGGGAAACAAGTTTTCCCTGTATACCCTGTCTAGGCCCCTCAATTTTATACAGCTCAATTAGGTGACTCTTAGCCTCCTCTGTTATAAGCAAAATAACCCTAGCTAATCCAATCTCTCCTCATAGCTGCAATTTTCATGCCCTTGAAGAAGTTACACCTTGCTGAATAAGGTGTAATTAAAAACTAAATATTGGCGGAATGTCAAGTTTCTCCATTATGATTTATTTTAATGTCATGATATTTCAACTTCTCCCATGTGTGTACACCCCAATCATCGATTTTGCTCTCTGGAATATTTTAAAAGTTAAGAGTTCAGTGCCTTATTTTTCTTGGTTCGCTCTCTATAACAATACTTCAACATGACTGGTTGTTTACCATGCTAGATTACATTACTATTGCTGGATGTCGGAAGATCTCCTTGATTTGGTGCCAGATTTAAACTGGCATTAGGAAAGAGATTTGCGGGTAGGTGGATTGGCCATGCTAAATTGCCCCTTAGTATCAGGGCTACTAACTTAGGGTAAATATATGGGCCGAATGATCTCTTTCTGCACTGTAGGGATTCTATGTTATGATCTGAAAGGAGAAACTCACACCACACCACTGGATCTTTGTGAGCAGCGTTCAAGGCCTGTGGCATGCACCATCACTCTGCCACTGACTGCAAAATCCAAGCCATTGAAACAGATGCGTTGCGTTGAAATTGTATTATATCGCCAAAACAAATTTAAAATGCTGACTGCTGGTGGTTATACAGGAAAACAATATGTTTGGTTCATTTCCAGCAAACTCAAATATGAAGAGCAGCAGCATGTGCTCTCAGATGTCAAGTGTTTTGGCAGTCACCCAGAATCTAAAAATTAGGTTGTCAGCTGCAAAAATATATTACATACATGACATATCAAATAAGAGATCAATATCCATTTGGTTACAATCCATGCAGTAATTACAGTACGTTTACCAGCTGAAAACTAATATTCAGGATTCACCCTTACATTACCTCCCCACTCCGTTCCATTTCCAACTGAAATCGAGGATGCCAAGAGAATGCCCTCCCTCCATAAACTTATGTTTACTGTTGCCTTTTCAAAGAGTTACACAATTCTTCAAATTTCATATCCGTGCAACAGTTAATTGTTTAAAACATATATTCTAATACAGTGGGTCTCAAAACCGTTTTGGTTGAAGGACCCCTCTTCCAAATGCAGTAGTTATCATCTAAAAGATAACACTATGATTTTCATGAATCCTGGACAAACTTGTATTTGACAACCGTTTGAGTTTCAGTAGGATAAATACTTTGAGGTCTTGGGGTGCAGAGGGTAGTATCCCAGCCTAAGCCAGAAGCTCCTGGTTCAAGTTCCACCCCAGGACTTGATAGTCAAGGACGGTTAAGAAAGACCCTTGATTTTTTTGAATACTGTTTAAGCTAATTTCAAGGTAAATTTTAAATGCTTAGTGTGGAACAGTTCCCTTCATTCCCTAAGCAGTTAGATTTAAAACTGTTTGGAGAAGAGCTCTGTTGTTTGAAGGAAAATTACTGTTCTTGTTAGGCAGTCTAAAGGCACAATCTTCCTTAAAACTATTTTCAACCATGGAAGCCATACTGAGTCCTTCCATGATGCTTCAGTGTGTACACCCATCCGTGGCCGTCACCATTTTGCGCTTGGCGTTTCTGGTGTAGGTCACCGAGTCCCTGATGACATTTTACAGGAAAACTTTCAGGACCCTGCGAACCTCTCACAGATCAGCCCAGAGATGTGCTCGATGACCTCGCAGCGAGCAGTCAGCTTAGTGATAGTCTGGATGTTGCTGCAGAGCACTTTAGTGTCATACTTATAATGTGTGCACTTAAGTGTCACGAACTAAATTAACCCTTCCAGAGCTCCCAGTTGCTACACCCTATGATCTGCTATTGGTTTGCAAACTGTAATGTTGCAAATATACCAGGTCTGTCCTTCTTCCTCTATCTGCAAAGTGATGGATTAGTCCTTGCCTTGTTCAAATATTTCTAACAGTCTCAAAACCATTTCTTACATTGTTTGGAATTCCCAGATGCAATGCAGTACATTATAAATGCATGATCCCACACTGCTTGATATTGGATTATCTACATCCTCTTGATCCACGGGTGGCGTAGGGGAGCAGATTGAGCATATTCTAGGACAAGATGGGCAAAATCTTTGTATCGTCTAAAGCTGTCTGTATCTTGCCAGAGGTGTCTCAGTTTGATCAACCTCGTTGAGATCGAATTAACAACTCTTTCAACTCCTGAAGTATTAAAAAAATATAATTTCCAATTAGTCTATTTTTCTTGGAGCAGAAAATTTGAAATAGCTATGGCTGATGCATTTTTTTTCAAGTTTTCTTCGCTTAAGGATTAGAAAAAGATAGGTTTCAGAGATTAGAAACGAGTGGAGGACAGTGGGGATAGCAGGCATCGTATGCATGTGCTTGAGAGTTTGGATTTTTGTACACAGTCTTGATTCTTTTCATTGGGCTGGGAAACAATGATATTTTATGAATGGACAATACTTTTTAGTGTATGAGGGAAACATGTATTTTGCATGCCAGAGTTTATAATTATTGTATATGTGCAGTGCCACTCTTTTTAATACCGATACGCCTATTTCTTATTTGTCAATGGAACCTTACAAGTTTGGTTTACTTGAATTAGAATTTTTGTGCATGGTGTGTGGGAGTCTCTGGCCCCATCCTCAATTTTCCTTCATGAGATGACAGCACATCATTTTATTGAACTGCTGCAGTCCTTGGGGTGTAGGTACACCAATAGTGCTGATAGATAATACCCTCCAGAATTCTGAACCAGCAATATAATTCCAGGTTGGAATGATGTGTGACTTGGAAGAGAGTAGGGTTTCCATGTGCCTGCAGCCCTTGTTCTTCTAGGTTTTGAGAGGTAATAGCTATGGTAGATGTTAAAGGAGCCTTAGCCACTTGCTGCAATGCAACTTGTAGATAGTACTTAATGCAACCATGGTGCAAGAGGGGGAGAATATTTAGGTGGCGGATGGGATGCTGATCAAACAGGTTACTTTGTTTTGGATGGTGTTGAGCTTCTTCAGTGCTGTTGCAATTATACTCGACTAGATAAGTGTTCAGTATTTCATCACCTTAGGGAATTTTCACAGTAACTTCATTGCAGTGTTAATGTAAGCCTACTTGTGACTAATAAATAAACTTTTTACTTTGGTGGGGATGAGTCAGTCACATAGCATAGCCAGCAGTTTTATGTGGCTGGTCCAAATAAATTTCTGGTCAATGGTGACTTCCCACAATGTTGCTTGTGGAGAATTCAATAATAAAAATGTTGTTGAAAGTCAATGGAAGGTGATCAAATTCTAGATTCATAGAATCTCTACAGTGCAGGAGACAATGATCGAGTCTGCACCGACTCTCCAACAGAGGATCTTACCCAGACCCATCCCTCACATAATCTCCATAACCCCATACATTTACTCCGTTAATCCCCCTAACCTACACATCTGGGATACTGAGGGGCAATTTAGCATGGCCGATCCCCCCAACCCACACATCTTTGTACTATGGGAAGAAACCGGAGCACTCAAGGAAACCTACGCAGACACAGGAAGAACATGCAAACTCTACACAGTCACCCAAGACTGGAATTGAACCCAGGTCCCTGACATTGAGAGGCTGCAGTGCTAACCACTCTACCACTGTGCCTCCTCCCTTATTGAAGATGGTCGTTGACTGATACTTGCATAAATGTAGTAGTATAAATGTTGCCTAGTATAAATGTTACTTGCAATTTATCAACCTAAAATTGAACATCATTCAGGTCTTGCATGTAGGGGACAGACTGCTTCATATAGTTCGTATTATCCCCAGTGCCACACACGTGATAAGGCAGATGATCACCTGTTTTATAAGGACTGAAATGTTAAAACACCAGACGTGCAACATTTTCTTCTTCTGTCACGGGGAACCTGCATTCTTCACGGCTGCAGCACACAACAGGGTCCAAAGCCAGTCCCATTTCTCATGAAAAGCAAGTAAAAGCAATTACAACTACTGTCAGTTTCATTGCAAACTAAAAGCAACTGCAGTTGAAATCAGTGTTTGGCCTTCATGAGCCAGGGCGAGATGAACTGCTGTTGACACGAGGAGTCAGTTAAGGATGGCCCATGATTTGTTACTCTTTATATATCAGGCTGTTATTTATAATGTGTGCATTTAAGTGTCATTAACTAAATTAACCCTTGCAGAGCTTCCAGTTGCTATAGCCTACCATCAGGTCCTCTCATGAGCTTTGACGTGAGAATCCAACAGCTCAGACAGGCATGCCTTAAGGTCAGAAAGTTGAACCTGTGAATAGATACAGCCTCATGTCAGAGTTTAATTACTGTTGGTGAGGATACTATGGAATATGTATACAAGTTTCAGGCTCAGAACTACTGAACATTTAATGAAATTGCTTTTGTTTTAAAGCAAAAAAATTACATATGCAAGAATATGATCAAAAAATCTTGGCCCATGTTTTTCATAGAAGACCAGCAAATTGACCATGGCATTACTTATGGTTAGTTGACAAGTACAAGTTCGACATAAAAGATGAGGACAGAGCTGGAAAATATATTGGGAAGCAGAATGAACTCATGGTAAGAGAATGCAAATATATGTTGAATGTTGACTTAGTAAATCTGAATAGAAATGTTGATGCAACTATTTATAATGTTACTCAAAAGTATGACCATAAATTATGGCCACAGGAAATGCATGTCCTACCCAAGACTTTTTGTATATAATTAAGCATGGATAAATATTGGGCATCATTGAAGTAAAATAAAAATAGCAATCTAAGTTGTTCCACATAAAACTTGATGCAACATTGCATGTTTGGTATCTTTTGTATGTGGATGACGCCTAATTGTGCCTCACCATCACCTCTATCAACTTCTCCACAGTTGCCAAATGATTAGAGTATTTTCCTGATCTCCAGTACTGGACGGCCAGAAATTTCCTTCAATTATGTATGCTTTGAAGTTCTATACCATTCCCCACAAGACTTAATTCATCTCTACACACCTATGCCATCATGGAAATCATCTCTCCTGGAAAATGGAAAAGTGAGTTAGCCAGCATTCAATTTTCAAGGGAAATTTAGCATGGCCAATCCACCTAACCTGTACATCTTTGGACTGTGGGAAGATACCGGTGCACCTGGAAGAAATCCAGGGGGAAAATGTGCAAACTCCACACAGACAGTGACCCAAGCTGGGAATCAAACCCGGGTCCCTGGCTCTGTGAAGCAGCAGTGCTAACCACTGTGCCATCCTCCAGCTCAAAAGCTTTCTAAGGTATTGACATACCTCTAATTCCAGCCTCGCAACATCCCCAATTTCAATTGCTCTACCACTGATCGTGTCTTCAGCTGCAAGGTCCCAATTTCTGGAATCCCCTCCATACACCTCTCCCCTTCTCTCTTTCCTCCTTCAAGATACTCCATAAAATCTACTCTGAACAAGCTTTTATCCTTCTACCCTCATTTTGCCTTATGCGATTCAGTGTCAAATGTTGTTTTATAATGCTCCGTTAAGTACCTTGGGGAGTTCTATTACATTAGCGGTACTATATAAATATTAGTTGTGGTAGCAAGTTTTTTTGGTATTAAACCATGTACTATTGACAAGACTTACAAACCAAACTATAGAGGAGAAAATTCCTTTGAAAAATGGGTCGTGGATGCAGAAACAGAAATCATCTAAGCAGTTGTGAAGCTATGCTTGACAAATTACAATTGGTGGAATAAAGTAATATTACCAAAAAATGTCACAAGTGAATCCCAGAAAGGTTGAGAAAGTCCAGTTCACAATTACTTAGAAATAAATAGTCCCAAAATTGGTATTACAATATCCATCCTAGGTCAAATGAAGAACAAGTAACAACAAACTGATCTCAGCAAAACCAGTCTCCTTCACTCAATAAAAAGATCGGAATGAGAAGGTCTAATGGCCCTTGCCATAGCTGACTGGTAATGGCTTGTTCCTCAAGGCCATTGTTCAAGGACTATCTGAAGAGAAGTGATCAAAAATGTTTAGATGTTCTTTGGTGGGGAACATTTCTTCAGTTCTCTGCCCAAAGGCAGGTCTGACCCACAATGCCGTGACCATCACTACAGGTAAGGTAAGGAGGCAGACACTTTTGCAAGCATGTTGCAGTCTGGAGATATGAATTGTGTTAGTAGAGGCTCCAACATACCTTTCATCATATGGATGACTAGGAATCTCTCCCACTCTTGCCACAACATTTGAGGGATATGTAGGTCAATATTCAACCAGTTTGGCCACATTATGAACACACCTTCCATCAGGTCCTAGATGTGGGACTTGAATCCTGCAAGTTTCAATGAAGTCACCTCCTGTTCTTTGAAATTCCAGACAGTACAGGAATAATTTGCTTAGTGTATCATGGGACAAGCTGCTCATCCCAGGAACCAATCTAGTGAACTTTCACTATACCACCTCCAATGCAAATATATCCTTCCTTAGATATAGTGGTCAAGTGTGCACAGTACTCCAGGTGGGGTCTTCCCCAAAAAGCTCTACAACTGTAGCAAGGCTTTCTTATTTTTTTGTACTCCAATTCCCTTACAATAGGAGTACACACATGCCTTTCAGAGCATCAATATTTAAGACTCCCACCTTTTAAAAAATTATTTCCTATTCTAATGACTAAAGCGAACTCAACACTTCCCATATTTTACTACATCAGCTACCTTGCTAATTCTAGCTACATATCTTTGCAAGATAACCATGCTCTCCTCAGAACTTACATTCCCACTAAGCTTTTTACATTGTCAGCAAACTTAGATACATTACTGTAGGTATCGTTGTCCGAGCCGTTAATATAAATTTAAATAGCTACAGTCCCAGCACTGATCTTTGTGGTACTCCACTAGCTACAGCCTGCTAACTTTGTCCTGTTTATACCTACTCTCTCCTTCTAACCCTTTGGCTAATCTCCCATCCATGCAAATATTACCCTCAAATCCATGGGCTGTCATCTTGTGTACTAACCTTTTTTGAGGCATTTTATCAACTGTCTGTTCCAAATACACAACATCCACCGGTTCCCCTTTATCTACCCTGCTAGCTACATCCTCAAAAAAACTTGAATACATTTGGCAAACCAGATTGCTCCTCAGTAAAACCTGGGACTTTTCCTGGCATACAATAATTTTCAAAGTGGATGGTTCAGACTCTCTTAATAATAGATTCTAACACTTTCATACAAGCATAGGAACAAGGAGCAAGAGTAGACCATTTGGCCCTTTGAGCCTGCTCTGCAATTTATTAAGATCATGGCTAATCTGATAGCAACATCAAATTTGCATCTCATTTACCCCCAATAACCTATCACTCCCATTCTTATCAAGAATCTATTCACCTCTGCCTTAAAAATATTCAAAGACTCTGCTTCCACCTTTTCAGGAAGAGTTCTAGAGACTCACAATTTCGCCTCGCCATTTTAAACGTGCAACCCTTTATTTTTAAACAATGACCCCCAATTCGAGATTCTCCCACAAGACGAAACATCCTCTCCACAACTAATTGAAGTCGGGCTAATGAGCCTGTAGTTCCCTGTTTTCCCTCTTCCCCCTTTCTTGAATAACAAAGTTTAATTTGCTAACTTCCAATTCACTGGGACATTCTAGCAAATTTTGGAAAATTATATCCACACTCTCGGCAGTTGCTTTATTTTTAAACCTAAGAATGTACACCATTAGATCCTTGGAATATGTCAGCTTTTAATCGCTTAAGTTTTTCCAGTAATTGTTCTTTACTGATATTAATTAGCTTAAGTTCCTCACTCTTGTTAGCCTCTCAGCTATCCTCCATTACTGGTGTGCAATTTGTGCCTTCTACTGCTAATGAGACATGAAGGGGAGATCCCTTATTTTTGCTTGGTACCTTTGTCCAAGCCATTAATATCAAATGTGAATAGCTAAGGTCCCAGCACTAATCTTTGTGGAACACCACTAGTTACAGCCTGCTAGTGTCCGAGTTCTAGATTCTCTCATAAGGGAAAACATCCTCTCAGTATCTAACCTATCAAGCCCGTTCAAATTGTACAAGTTTCAATAAGATCGTTCCTCATTCTTCCAAACTCCAATGAGTATCGGCCCAACAAGTTCAACTTTCTTCAAAAAAAATCCTTTGATTCCAGAAATCAGCGAGTGAACTTTCAGAACTGCTTCAAATGCAAGTGTACTGAACCTTAAGTAAGGAGGCAAAAACTGTGTACAGAACTCCAAGTGCAGTCTCACCAATGCCCTGCGCGATTGCAACAAGACTTCCCTACTTTTATACTTTATCTCCCTTGTAATAAAGGAAACATTCCATTTGGCTTCCTAATTACTGGCTGAACCTGCACGTCAACGTTTTGTGATTCATGTCAAGAACAGTCAGATCCCTCTGTACCACAGCATTCTGCAGTTTCTTCCATTTTAGTAATATTCTGTTTATTTATTTTTCCCACTAAAGTGGTCAAACACACATTTTCCCAAACCATATTCCATCAGCCAAATTTTTGCCTGTTCACTTAACCTATTTATATCCTTTGGCAGACTCAGTGTCGTCCTTATAGCATGCTTTACTAACTACCTTCGTATTATCAGCAAATCTGGCTACAATACCATCAGTCCCTTCTCCCAAGTCATTAATATAGATTGTAAATAGTTGAGGCCTCAGCACGGATTTCTGTAGTGCTTCACTAGTTATAGTTTGTCAACCTGAAAATAACCATGTACCCCAACTCTTTTTCTTCCTTCAGACAGCCAATCTTTTATCCATGCAAATATATTAGCCCTAACACCATGAACTTGTGTAGTAACCTTTTATGTGGCACCTTATTGAAAGCCTTTTGGAAATCCAAATAGGTCATGTCTACTGGTTCCCCTTAATCCACCCTCATACTGAAGATGACATTTTGTGCATTATTCAACAACTCAGCTACAGCAGAAATTCAAGCTTTTGACTTTTAATGATAGAACTAGTAATAATCAGCGAAGCACTATCCCTGACATATATCCTTTGTTCAGATAGTCTCTCCATTCTCATGAGTTTACACGAATGAAGTCGGAGTGTTAAACAGAACTTGATGCATGTCAACACATTACCAGCGAAGCTATGGATTTTATTAGCTATATGCATCATAGTTATCATCCTGCTCAGTGCTGATAAGAAAACTGAAATGCTTTCAATAATTTTACATAATTGCTAATAAGCCTAACTATAAAGAATTCAGCTAATTACTCTAGATTCTTCATTTAATCAACAAAAAGTACTTCTGTGTCCAATTGAATGAACTTGGTAACTAGATTGCTGCAGATACAGAATATTCTGGTCTTTTAAAAGTGGATCAGTGCAGCCAAATATGTATTTTCAAACAGTGTAGTTTTTTGCCCCATTACAAATGTATGTTCCAAATTAAAATCAGAATATGAAAACTCTTGATATATAAATTGGTCAACAATTGTTTCATTGAAATTGCAAATGGTCTGCTATAGGTCCATATTTTTGAAATATAACGGACACTAAATTAGGTAGCTGTACTTTTTGCAGATTAGGTACACTACCTCTATACTACTTAGAAACATCCTAACTGAATAGGTAAAGCAACATCAATATAATTCAAAATAACTATCATTGTAGCATTATTTAGTGATGTTACTTTTACTGGTAGAAACTTTGAGGCAAGTGGCCTAACTACCCTCATCTGAAGACAAGTGTGCAGCATGAGTACATTCTTTTTAAATGCAGTAGATATTAAAAGCCAAGAGAAAAAAGCCTTTCTGCTTTTCAAGTTACTTTCTAGTCCTACCTTCCAGTTGTGCTTCGATTAAACAAAGCTGATTTTCATTTGGACATCCTGAACTACATCGGAAAGGAAGCCTATGGGAAGCACCTGCTGGCAATTGCGCAAAGCTCAATGAATGGACTCCCTGTCCAATGTCACTGTTGTCCATTTTCATAAATGTCTGTCAACTAAATATCAATCAGCTTAGCTTTACTGTGCAACTTTTCAGCAGGAATAGTAACACCTACAAAGCAAAACTTCTCTAGAACAAATGGCAAAGGAATACAAGTAGTTTTCATTGGCAATATATCACACCATTCAACCCTTTTAATCATCCAAATGATCTTTTACACTATTTGGGTTAAGACATAACTTCAGTTAGCTTAGCAGAATTTTCTGAGAAAAGTCCAATCAATATTTGGCTGGTAATGTTTAGGTCTACTTTAGTAAAAGTTAAAATATATTTGACAAGGCACAACACACAAAAAGCATTCATCAAACACTGCAACAATTTCAAAGAGTACGCAAGACCAGCAGTGTCAAAATATTACAGAAATTGTGACCAAAGCAACATGACTAACATTCAACGCAAATTACTTCCAAAGATCATATTCCACTGGTAAACTTGCTGCTGTAAACAGACGTCACACAGTAAGCTTGGGTTTCTTTTGGGTAATCATATAAATCAACAAATTAAGGGATAAATTAAAAGGCAGTCCCTTAAAGAGTTACTGTATCAAAGTAAACTGTGTGTAGAACTTTATCTAAGTGAATGGAACCTCAACTGCAATGTCTACATAAGCAGAACAAGGAACTGTTCCTGTGTACAAATGTTATTTTGCATATTCAATTGTTATTTATTTATTCAAGTCAAAGGCAAAAACTGCATGATTTCAAATCAATTTGTGCTTAGGTCATGAATAAACCCGCTGGATAATCTGTACCGTTTAAAATGCATTAATTGTAAAATATTTTCAAGTAGGAATGAGCTGTCAAAACACAAAATCTTTCAATGATAACTGGAATCTACGAAATATTTTACAACATAACAAAGCTGTTGGAAATGATTCGGACATGTCTATTGCAGTTTCTAACTTACAGACGACAATTCCAAAGGAGAAAGACACATTCATCGCACCTTTCAACTAGTTCATAGTGCAAAGCACTGAGGACCAAATATCCTCGCCTGGGGGTGAAGGGTGCATTAGTCTCGCTCACAAATATCTTGCCATTTCAATTCTTACACGAGAATCTAAATTATAACTTAAATTCCCATGTGTAACAACAAGTTGACGTATTCAGCGAACCGATCTGTGTTACAGATGATCCGTTGGAGTTAGAAGCGTTTCTACTGGACTGAAAACAGCAAATTGGTAACCCTCCACACTCCCACCCCGCCACCTTCATAAGCAAATAGAAAATATCCCAGAGTTGTGAAATTGTTTCAGAAAATTAAAGCCGCGCCTTGTAACTTATTTCCTTGTGTTTCAACGTCATTTCAGAACCGACAATATCCTATTGTCCCAGAAATCTGTCATGTACAAGGGCCTCTCTTTTTTGGAAAGGGGGGGGGGGGGGGGGTGGTTGAAGGTGAAGGATAGAACAAGTAAATCAAAGGATGACAAAATTATCCAAAAAAAAGAGAGACGGTTTCGTGCTGCACAACGGGGAGGGAGGGCATCGCAGCAAACAGTCAAGGACTAAAGAGCCTCCGTTTGGCTTCCACGGAGCACCATGAATATTAATCAAACGATAAGGGGCCTGCTCCTGTGTTGACATCCGCAGAAGCCCGGGCCCTCGATTTGGAACATTCGCAGCCTCTGCCTGTGCGCGGCGGGGCTTTTTCTTTGGCTCCCTCGCTACTAAATAGCCGCTGCCGGGGTCCTTACTTACGGGAAACGCTCGTATCCTCATCTTGGTGTCTTTCTTCGTCCCAGCTTTGCCCAGGTTTGACATGTTGGCGGCTGGCTTCTTTCACATAGGACTCACTTACAGGGGAGGAGAGAAAAAGAAGAGGGGGGGGGGGTGGAGGTTCCGATAAAACACCGAGCTATAATTAAACGTCTCAATTAGGCAGGGTCTCCGGCCGATGATTCGGGTCGATCCGACCCCTTCAGCAGAGAGGCGGCGGGATCTTCGACCATGAAACTGTTTTTAATATCAAATAAAAAATCTGTTGAAAAATACCAGCCCGGCTCTATGGCGGCCGAAACCCTCAGTGCGCATGTCACTCGGCGGCCCCGCTATCGCGAGAACTCGGCCCAGTCCTCGCAGATCGAACCCGAGACTGGCCGTCCCGGCTCGCGCAAACCCGCCAGCTGTCAATCACCCAGCCAGCTGTCAATCACCCCGCCAGCTGTCAATCACCCCCCAGCGGTCAATCACCCCGTCTGTCAATCACCCCGCCAGCGGTCAATCACCCCCCAGCGGTCAATCACCCCGTCTGTCAATCACCCCCCAGCAGTCAATCACCCCGCCAGCTGTCAATCACCCAGCCAGCGGTCAATCACCCCGCCAGCTGTCAATCACCCAGCCAGCGGTCAATCACCCCGCCAGCTGTCAATCACTCCGCCAGCTGTCAATCACCCAACCAGCTGTCAATCACCCAGCCAGCTGTCAATCACCCCGCCAGCTGTCAATCACCCAACCAGCTGTCAATCACGCCGCCAGCTGTCAATCACCCAGCCAGCTGTCAATCATCCCGCCAGCTGTCAATCACCCAGGCATTTGTCAATTATTCTGCCAGCTGTCAATCACCCCATCTGTTGTCAATCACCCTGCCAGCTGTCAATCACCCCATCTGTTGTCAATCACCCTGCCAGCTGTCAATCACCCTGCCAGCTGTCAATCACCCCATCTGTTGTCAATCACCCTGCCAGCTGTCAATCATCCCACCAGCTGTCAATCACCCCACCAGCTTTCAATCATCCCATCAGCTGTCAACTACCCACCTTCTGTCAATCAACTTGCACGAGCTAATCACCCCGACAGCTGTCAATTACCATGGGAGTTGTCAATCACCCCAAAGCTGCCAATCACCCCGGGAGCTGTCAATCACCCTGGGAGCTGTCAATCACCCAGGAGTTGTCAATCAATCAAGGAGCTGTCGTCAATCATCCTACAGCCGCCAATCATCCTGGAAGTTGTCAATCACCCTGGGAGCTTTCAATCACCCCAGGAACTGTCAATCACCCCAGGAGCTGCCAATCACCCTGGAAGTTGTCAATCACCCCGGGGCTGTCAATTAACCGGTGAGTTGTCAATCACCCAGAGAGATGTCAATCAATCAAGGAGCTGTCAATCACCTTACAGCACCTTGGAGCTGTCAATCAAGCAGGGGACTGTCAATCAATTGGGGGTCTGTCAATCAACCAAGGAGCTGTCACTCATTTAGGATCAGGTGTCCATCACCTGCGACCAATCGCTGTCAATTTTCATAGAATCCCCACCAGCCCGTGCAGGAGGAGACCATTCGGCCCATTGAGTCTAAACTGACAACAATCCCACCCAACCCCGTAACCCCATTCTAAACAAATGGTAGCAAGCTCCTTCCAGTTATTAATTTCAATGATACTAAGCTCCAAGGAAAGCTTCTGAGTGTCTTTGAAATGTTTCCTTTGTTCTCCCAATAACATTGGCCATTTGAGAGTCAAGGAAACAGGATGTCACAAGGACTATGGTTTTCGGTCATTGAGGCATAGTGTCCAGTTCATTGAAGTTGATTTTGCCGGAGATTTGCCTAAACGTTTGTGGATTTTGCTTCACGGCGAACACTTACATCTGTTCAGTGGTCCTCCCATTGAAGCTGGAGGATGGGTGATGGAGGCATTGCTGGTGGAATTTCCCTACTGTTCTTATATGTCACTGATATGCAGTCCAAGTCTCATTGCAGAACAGGAACATGGTGGTGACAACTGTTTTGTACACTTGGACTTTCATTGACTTGCAAAGGTGTTTGATGCCTGCAGCTGTCAATCACCTGGGGACCTACAGCTGTCAATCTCACAGGAACTACAGTTGTCAAACATGAGGGAAACTGCAGCTGGCAATCACATGAAGAACTTCAGCTGTAAATTACGTGGGAACTGCAGCTGTCAATCACCCAGTGAGCAAGCTGTAGCTGTCAATCACTTGGGGAGTTATATCTGTCAATCACTCAGGATGCTGTATCTGTCTATCAACTGGGGAGCTGCAGTGGCCAATGACCAGGGAGGTGCAGCTGTCAATTGTGGAGGTTGCGGTGGCACAGTGGTATTATCACTGAACTAGTAACCAGAGACTCAGGGTAATGCTCTGGGGACCAGGTTTGAATCTTACCATGGCAGATCATGGAATTTTCATTTAGTAAATAAAAACATCTGGAATTAAAATTCAATGATGACCATGAAATCATTGTCGATTGTCGTAAAAACCCATCTGGTTCCCTAATGTCTTTTAGGGAAGGAAGCCTGCTGTCCTTACCTGGTCCGGCCTACTTGTGACTCCAGACCCACAGCAATGCTTAAATGCCCTCTGAAATAGCCTAGCAAACCACTCAATTGTATTTGACTGTTACAAAGGAAACAAAAAGGAATGAAAATGGATGGAACATCCAGCATCGATGAAGGCACTGGAAACAACAAAGACTAACCCACCCCTGTCAACGCTGCAAAATCCTCCACACAATCGTCTAGGGACTTTGCCTAAATTGGAGAGCTGTCTCACAGACTAGTCAAGCAACAGCCTGACATAGTCATTCACACTGAATCATACCTTACAGATAATGTCCCAGACACCATCATCATTCCTGGGTGTGCCTGTCTCACCAGCAGGACAGACCCAGCAGATTTGGAAGCAGAGTGGTTTGCAGTCGGGAGGGAGTTGCACTGGGAGTTCTCAACATCAACCCTGGACTCCACGAAGTCTCATAGCACCAGATCAAACATGGGCAAGGATATCTCCTATTGATTATCACATACTGTCCCCCCTCAGCTGATGAATCAGTACTCTTCCATGTTGAACACCACTTGGAGGAAGCAATGAGAGTGGCAAGGGCATAGAATGTATTCTGGGTGGAGGATTTCAATGTCCGTCACCAAGAGTGGCTTAGTAGTACCACCATAAAGGGCATACATGCTAGACTGGAACTACGGCAGGTGGTGAGGGAACCAACAAGAGAGGAAAAGATACTTGACCTCATCCTTACCAACCTGTCTGCCACAAATGCATCTGTCCATGACAGTATTGGTAAGAGTTTCCACAGCACAGTCCTTGTGGAGACAAAGTCCCATCTTCAGATTGAGGATACCATCCATCCTGTTGTGCAACACTATCACCATGCTAAATGGGATAGACTTCGGACAGATCTAGTAACTCAAGACTGGGCATCCCTGAGGCACTGTGGGCTTACAACAGCAGCAGAATTACGTTCAACAACAACCTGTAACCTCATGGCCAGCATATCCCCCAATCTGCAGTTGGATACGGCAAAGGCTATGGGCCCTGACAACATTCCACAATAGTCCTGAAGGCTTGTGCTCAAGAACTTGCCATGCTCCTAGCCAAGCTGTTCAAGTACAGCTACAACACTGGCATCTACCGGCAATGTGGACAATTGCCCAGCTATGTCCTGTACACAAGAAACAGGACAAATCAATCCAGCTAATTATTGCCCCATCATTAAGATGACGGAAGGGGTCATCAACAGTGCTATCAAGTGGCACTTACTCAACAATAACCTGCTCACGGATGCTCAATTTCTGTTCCACAAGGGTCACTCAGCTCCTGATCTCATTACAGCCTTGGTTCAAACATGGACAAAAGAGCTGAATGCCAGAGGTGAGGTGAGAGTGATTGCCCTTAACATCAAGGCAGTATTTGACCGAGTACGGCATCAAGGAGCCTCAGCAAAACTGGAGTCAATGGGAATCATGGGTAAACCCTCCACTGGTTGCAGTCATACCTGGCACAAAGAAAGATGGTTGTGGTTATGAGGTGTCAGTCATCTCAGCTCCAGGACATCTCTGTAGGAGTTCTTCAGGGTAGTGACCTAGGCTCAGCCATCTTCACCTGCTTCTTCAATGACTTTCCTTCCATCATAAGGTCAGATGTGGGGATGGTTGCAGTTGACTGCACAATGTTCCGAATCATTCACGACTCCTCACAAATTGAAGCAGTTTATGTCCAAATGCTGCAAGAACTGGACAATATCCAGGCTGGACTGATAAGTGACAAGTAACATTCTCTCCGCACAAGTGCCAAGCAATGACCATCTCCAACGCCCCAAGAGATTCAATGGCATTACCATCACTGAGTCTCCTGTTATCTACATCTTGAGGGTTACCATTGACCAGAAACTGAACTGAACTAGCCATTAAATATTGTGGCTACCAGAGCAAGTCAACGGCTAGGAATCCTGTGATGTGTAACTCATCTCCTGACCACCACAAAGTCTATCCACCAGCTATAAAGCACAAGTCAGGAGTAATGGAATACTCTCCACTTGTCTGGATGAGTACAGCTCACAACACTCAAGAAGCTTGACACAGTCCAGGACAAAACAGCCTGCTTGATTGCTACCCCTCTCCACCACCGATGAACAGTGGTAGCCGTATATACCATCTACAAGATGCACTGCAGAAACTCACCATGTTCCTTAGGAAGCACCTTCCAAACCCACGATGTCCACCATCTAGAAGGACAAGGGCAGCAGATGCTTGGGAACGCCACCATCTGGAGATTGCCCTCCAATCACTCACCATCCTGACTTGGAATCATATCACAATTTCTTCAATGTCGCTGGGTCAAAATCCTGGAATCCCCTCCCTAACAGCATTGTGAGTGTACCCACACCTCAGTGACTGCAGCAGTTCAAGAAGGCAGCTTACCACTACCTTTTGAAGGGCAACTAGGCTTGCTGGTCGAGCTAGCAATGCCCACATCCCATTAAAATGAATAAAAAATAATCACCTGGGTAGCTCCTACTGTCAATCACCCAGTGAGCGGCAGCTGCCAATCACCTGGAACTGCAGCTGTCAATCACCCAGTGAACTGCAGCAGTTAGTCACCAAGGAGCTGCTGCTGTCAATCATCTGCAGAGCTGCAATTGTCAATCACCTGGAGAGCTGCAGCTGTCAATCATTGGGGAGCTGCAGCTGTCAATCACTGGGGAGCTGCAGCTGTCAATCACTTCGGGAGCTGCAGCTGTCAATCACTGGGGGAGCTGCAGCTGTCAATCACCTGGAGGGCTGTAGCTGTCAATCATCTGCAGAGCTGCAACTGTCAATCACCTGGGAAGCTGCAGCTGTCAATCACCTGGGGAGCTGAAGCTGTCAATCACCTGGGGAGCTGCAGCTGTCAATCACTGGGGGAGCTGCAGCTGTCAGTCACCGGGAGGGCTATAGCTATCAATCATCTGCAGATCTGCAATTATCAATCACCTAGAACCTGTAATCATCTGTGGAGCTGCAACTGTCAAATCACCTGGGGCGATGCAGCTGCCAATCACTGGGGAGCTGCAGCTGCCAATCATCTGGGGGGCTGTAGCTGTCAATCAGCCAATGAGCTGCAGATCATCCATGGAGCCTCCACCACAACCTTGTGGCTCACACAATCATATACCGCATGGCTCACATTGCACAGCTGACCACATCAGACTTAATATTGATGGCGGGGTGGGCAAGATGGAGCAGGGGGGGAATTGGGGAGGACGGGAGTAGGATTGTTCGCAGTAACCTGCTGAGTGGTTCAGTTTATCAACAAACTATTGGAATTGATGGAGAAGACTCTATTTTAAAGATTTTATCAAAATGTGTGATTGTCATACAAAATGCAACATTGGTACATTTGATTGATCACTATCTATGCTATTTATTAATTTGTAAAGAAGCCTGTAACCTTATAAGAACATAAGAACTAGGAGCAGGAGTAGGCCATCTGGCCCCTCGAGCCCGCTCCGCTATTCAATAAGATCATGGCTGATCTTTTGTGGACTCAGCTCCACTTACCCGCCCACTCACCATAACCCTTAATTCCTTTACTGTTCAAAAATTTATCTATCCTTGCCTTAAAAACATTCAATGAGGTAGCCTCAACTGCTTCACTGGGCAGGGAATTCCGCAGATTCATAACCCTTTGTATGAAGAAGTTCCTCCTGAACTCAGTCCTAAATCTGCTTCCCCTTATTTTGAGACTATGCCCCCTAGTTCTAGTTTCACCCGCCAGTGGAAACAACTTCCCTGCTTCTATCTTATCTATTCCCTTCATAATCTTACATGTTTCTATAAGATCTCCCCTCATTCTTCTGAATTCCAATGAGTATAGCCCCAGTCTACTCAGTCTCTCCTCAGAAGCCAACCCTCTCAACTCCGGAATCAACCTAGTGAATCTCCTTTGCACCCCCTCCAGTGCCAGTATATCTTTTCTCAAGTAAGGAGACCAAAACTGTACACAGTACTCCAGTGTGGCCTCACCAGCATCTTATACAGCTGCAACATAATCTCGCTGTTTTAAACTCCATTCCTCAAGCAATGAAGGACAAAATTCCATTTGCCTTCTTAATTACCTGCTGCACCTGCAAACCAACTCCTTGAGATTCCTGCACAAGGACACCCAGGCCCCTCTGCACAGCAGCATGCTGCAATTTTTTACCATTTAAATAATAGTCCATTTTGCTGTTATTCCTACCAAAATGGATGACCTCAGATTACCAACATTGTACTCCATCTGCCAGACCTCACCCACTCACTTAGATTATCTATATCCCTTTGCAGACTTTCAGCCTCCTCTGCACACTTTGGTCTTCCACCCATCTTAGTGTCATTTGCGAATTTTGACACACTACACTTGGTCCCCAACTCCAAATCATCTATGTAAATCATAAGCAATTGCGGTCCCAACACTGATCCCCGAGGAACATCACTAGTCACTGATCACCAACCAGAAAAACACCCATTTACCCCCACTCTTTGCTTTCTGTTAGTTAACCAATCCTCTATCCATGCTAATACATTACCCGTAACACCGTGCACCTTTATCTTATGTAGCAGTCTTTGGTGCGTCACCTTGTCAAATGCCTTCTGGAAATCCAGATACACACCACATCCATAGGTTCCCCATTGTCCACTGCGCATGTAATGTCAATCTCAATCAATGATTATCTCAATCAAGCAGGCTATTTTGTCCTAGATCGTGTGAGCTTCTTCAATGTTGTTTGAGCTGTACTCATCCTGGCAAATGGAGAGTATTCCTCACACCCCTGACTTGTGTCTTCTAGATGGTAGACATACTTTGGGGAGTCAAAAGATGAGTTGCATTGTTCAGAATTGCAAACCACTGACCTGCTTTTGTAGCCATAGTATTTATATGGGTAGTCCAGTTCAGTTAGTGTGAATGATAACCCACAGGCTGTTGAGAGTGAAAGATTCAGCCATGGAAATGTCATTGATTGTCAAGGGTGATGGTTACATTTTCTCTGGTTGGAGATTGTCCATTGCCTGACACTTGTGTAGCAGAAATGTTACTTGCAACTTATCAGCCCAAGCTGGAATGTTGCCCAAGTCTTGCTGCACATAGACATGGGCTATTTCAGTTCTGAGGAGTTGGGAATGGTGTTAACATTGTTGGCTAATGATTGCATATTTCACTTCTGACCTTATAATGGAGAGAAGGTCATTTGGTGAAGCAGCTGAAGATGGTTGGCCTGGAACACTACCCTGAGGAACTTCGGCAGTGATGTCCTGCGAGTGAAGATGATTGACTTTCAATAACCACAAGCATCTACTTTTGTGCTAGGTATGACTCCAATCAGAGGAAAGTTTTCCCCTGATTCCCATTGACTCCATTTTGCTCGGACTCCTTGATGCCATACTCGGTCAAATGCTGTCTTGGTGTCAAGGCACTCACTCTCACTTCACCTCTTGAGTTTCCTTGCTTCATGTTTGGGCCACATAATGAGGTCAGGAGCTGAGTGACTCTGAAAGAACCTAAAATGAGTTTCAGTGAACAGGTTGAGGGCGATTCTCCCAAAAGTGCTGAATTGACGAGAAAAATGGTCAGATCACGACTGTTTTTTCAGTGCAACTTCAGACCCGAATCTCCACATTCTGTGCAATGCAGAGGTCACAATAGTGAATATCATCAAATGTTCGGGGGGCAGGGTGGGGGGGGGGGGGGGGGGGGGGAGGTGAGGGGGGCTATTCGCACAAAAAGCCTGAAATCGTGGGATGAGTGGGAAACCCGTGCACGTGCACATCGCTGGGAGATCACTGAAAAGACCTCCCAACATCCAGATCACTGCCATCCAACCCCAACAGACATTGCTGGCCTCATCACTGACCCCCACAACCTCCCCACAGACATCGCTGGCCCCCACACGGACATCGCTGGCCCCCACAACCCCCATTAGGACATCGCTGACCC